>NW_015551050.1:186956-187644 GCF_001515605.1 Sinocyclocheilus anshuiensis
GTACAATAAAGGCAGTCAAAACTAACAAAAGAGCAACAATATGTAAGTGCAAATGACAAGTCTCGGTTAGCCTAACGCAGTACATGTAGCAAGGTATTTTATATATATATACATACACACACACACACACACACACAAAGCAATTAGTTAGAATAGAAAAAATAGAACACTAGTGTTTTTTTAAATAAAAAAGATAAAGAGATAAAGTAGAATTAAAAATTGAATAGCGAGTGCTAGAGTTAGAGGGTCAAATAAAGATGGAACAGATGTGTTTTTAGTCGTTTCTTGAAGATGGCTAAGGACTCAGCTGCTCGGATTTAATTGGGCAGATCATTCCACCAGGAGGGAACAGTTAATGAAAAAGTATGTGAAAGTGATTTTGTGCCTCTTTGAGATAATAATGCGTTGTTCACTTGCAGAATGCAAGCTTCTAGAGGTCACATAACTCTGAAGTAAGGAATTTAGGTAAATGGGTGCGGAGCCAGTGGTGGTTTTGTAGGCAAACATTAATGCATTGAATTTTATGCGAGCAACTACTGGTAGCCAGTGCAAATTGATGAACAGAGATGTGACGTGCATTCTTTTCAGCTCATTAAAGATTCATCTTGCAGCGTCATTTTGGATTAATTGTAGAGGTTTGATAGAAGTGACTGGAAGACCTGCCAAGAGAGCATTGCAATAGTCCAGC
>NW_015551050.1:187779-208268 GCF_001515605.1 Sinocyclocheilus anshuiensis
CAGTTTTAGCAATGTGGTCTGAGAAATTCAGCTTATCATCAATCACAACTCCAAGGTTTCTAGCTGTTTTTGAAGAAGTTATGGTTGATGAGCCTAACTGGATGGTGAAATTTTGATAGGGTGGGTTGTTTGATAGTGATGGGTTTGCTGGAACCACAAGCAGTTCTGTATTGGCAAGGTTGAGTTGGAGGTGATGGTCCGTCATCCAACAAGAAATGTCTGACAAGCTGAGATGCAAGCAGCTATTGTCAGATCATCAGGATGGAATGAGAGGTAGAGTTGAGTGTCATCAGCATAGTTGACAGGAGGATCTGGTGGTTAACCGTATCAAAAGCAGCAGACAGATCCAGCAAGTTAAATATAAAAGATTTGGAAGCCGCTCTTGCCAGTCTTAGGGCTTCAACACATAATGTGCCAATTCATTAATCAAAATAATCTCAAATTAATAAGATTAATTAATTAACATGCACATTATGTGCCGATTAATTAAAGAAACAGTGGTTTGTGAATGTTGATGCTTAGCTGAAATAATTTTATCGGGAGCATTCATGTGAGCGCTGCAGCAGTCTTAGGCCCACCCCAATGCTCTCATTGGTTGAGATGCGTGATGACGCTTGTCCCAAGCCAGTACTGATCAACATCCCACCCTTCCTGTGACCCATGGTTTGTCTGTATGTGAATTCAGAGCCAGTAAGCAACAGGCTTTCAAAATAATAATAATAATAACTGCATTAATGCACAATAAAATAATTGTCAGCATTAATTAATTATTGCGTTAACGCGATAATAACATGTTAACTTGGCCAGCCCTAAAACAAAAATAATAAACATAACAAACAAAACAGTAAAATAGCAGCCCGGGCCAGCGCAGTCACATCCTCCCTGTATTAATCAGTGCTTCAGTTCTCACAGCCCTCAAAACGAGCCTCAGGTAGAAAAACACATAACCCCTGTAACCACCATACCGGCAAAAAAACAAACAAAACAAACCAAAAAAAAAACGGCCCAGCACTCACTGGGACATAACAGTGCATAACCTTCATAACCTGCTTTGTATCAACAGTGAGGGTATTTTCTTTTCCCACAATGTTGAAAGCAAGAGATCAAATATCTTGAAAGTCAGGTTTAACTTAACTGTGGCACACTATAACTGAAACAAACATGTGACAGTCTCATGTAAAACTCATTGTAAAAGAATGAAGAAACTGAAAGAATGCATTCAGGTGAAGCCCAATCACTTCTAAACAAACAGAAATACTCCATTCCCTGATAGCAAGCATCCATTGAAACAATGTTAAATCAGTGGCATTGAATCAACATCATTTTTGCACCCACAATTAACATTTAGAAAATTTGGAAATTTCATCAAAAAAAATCAATAATAATGGCATTATATCAATGTAACAATGTGATGTTGGTTCAACATAATGGCTGCATTCTCATAAAATGTAACAACAATTGCAACTGACTTAAAGCCACACAGGCTTAAATAAACTGCAAATAAAATATATATATTTTTAAAGATCTTAGCAGAGGACGATTAAACAACTCAACAAACAGCATTACCAGCTTCACACATTACTAACCAGACTGACTTTCTGTCAGACGTCTAGAGAAGTTCTTATTGAAAATTAACAGATGTTTAGCTGTTGTAAGGGAAACGGGTCAATTTAGCTCAAAGGGAATCATTTAAGATTTTATAGGGAATTTGGACAGAATCACTGTTTTACGGCTGATTACGGAGTCGGCCAGCGATTCATTGAACGAGCCGTATAGCATCAATTCTGCAACGGATATTAATATCCAAAGTATAGTGAAAACACTATCTATTAGCACAGTAACAAGATCGGCAGTTCAAGACATTAACTTGTAAGCACAAAGCACAAGATACTTCTCTTTTCAATATAAATATGGCTTTATTAGATAAATCTAAGACATATAAACTATTCTAACACACAAACACACGCATTCACACAAGTTGCAGAAAGAGAGAACGTGAGGAAAGAATGAGTTTAAGAGAATGAAAATGTGAAATCCCAAGTTTACAGCAATATGTCTAATTGCAAAGACCTAAACAACCATCAATCGCTTAATTAACCCTCGCATTGAGTTCCTCAATGAGGTTAAAATTTATATTAAATGCACCAGTTCAGCTAGTATCTGGAGTTACTTGCGTTGCCTGTGTACGGGGTTTCCCTTTTGTTGTCGTCCTTGCAGAAAAGGGGGTTTCCCGCGGTTGCTGATTGACTGGAAGTTCAGTCTTGGGAAGCCAGTGGTTGGGTGTTGGCTGACGATGCGGAGTTGTTGTGGGCTAGTTGAAGTTTTAGACGGCACTCGAGGTCGGACTCAGAGACACGGCGTTAGCGCTAAAAGCTAAAAGGCCGCATGGCTAAAAGTGATGACCAAAAACCGGGTTGTTGGCCACATCCCAAATGGTGTTTTGACCAATTAGACACTGTCTTAGCTCGGGGTGTTGCTATATTCCTCCTCCCAATTCATAAATCAAATGTTATCTCATCAGTCACATGGTCCGAGTTTTCCCGCTCTTGCAGAGTATAATTTTGGACATGATTTCTATAACAAGAATATGATACATTTGACAAAGAATTGATTGGAAGAGACGTTTCAAGCAAGAAGATTCAAACACACACATACTAAACATGAATATGAACCCTTAAGCTATTAAATAGTTATTAAAAAGACAAACACAATAAATGATATACATGATATGGAGTTATGCATACAAATTATTAGTTGCTCACAAGTCCTTTTAGTGTCATTTAGGTGCATGGAAAGGCAGTTTCTGTGCCATTCTGTGAACAAGGACATGTCTTGTGAAGACCAGAGGTTAAGAGGTCTGTAAGGAATCTCAGTCTGTTCTTTGTCTCCTAGGTGGGGGGAAGTCAATCCACAGAGCTCGTGATCGTGATCACTATCACTGGTTCACATGTGATGGTCATGCTGTCATCTCTTTGACCATTTAATCTTGATTACTTGCCCCAAAATTGACAATCTCCTTGAAATTGTCAATAAGTGTTCTTTTGTTTAAATGCTGTGAGCTACTCAAAGCTCCTATTTGTTGGACTTGCTTCAGGCTTGTGGCGCCAGGATCTGATTTACGAACATCCTGTGTCTTGGGCCTTTCTGTGGGATTCGGCTCCTCGTGTTTCAACCATGTCCTTGCTCGAATCTTAAATTGTCTGATTCGGTCTGATACCCTACACTGTTGATGTTTTATTGTTTCGTTTGAAGTTACCATTATCGAGGTCAGTGTTTGCTTTAGGTTGGCAAAAAAGGTCAGAAAAAGCATGTAATCAGGTGTTGTTGGTTATGGTTCAGCCAACACATAATCAGCATCTAATGGTTTGAATCACTGATCTCATTTGGAGTCCAATGTCTAATCTCTCAGTTGTTAGTTTTGTGTTATTGACCATATGATATATACAGCTAAAGATCTAACAGTGTTTGATCTCGTACTGTATCGCGTACCTTGTCAGTGTCGTGCGCTTGCTTGGCCCTTTGTTGTGATAAACAGTAAAGTGTGTCTAGCTGAATTCAATTTCTGTTTTGACAGACGGGTATAAAAAAGGTTAGTATACTGCGGCAGAGGTCGTGGCAGCCCTCGTGTGAAGACGGAAGAGTGTAAAGACCATCGACTCTACCGTGCGACTCCAACAAGCAGGGACACTGACAAGGGACATAAGTCCCTTTTTACTCGTCCTCTCTCCTATAACTTGTTTCTCTTCCATTTCAGTTTTTGTCTAATACTTACTATGTGTTTCCAAATCCCTACTATTATTACCACTCGCAAACCACGCATCACACACTGTAGGCAGCGCAATCCTAACAATATGCGCAATTTAGCTATGTCTGCTAATACACTACTTTCTTTTTCTATTGGTCTCTGGAATTGCCAGTCTGCTGTAAACAAAGTAGATTTCATTACATCTATTACAAGTCATTTAAGACTAAACCTCATGGCCCTAACAGAGACCTGGATCAAACCAGAGGACAATGCTACAGCTGCAGCACTCCAATAATTTCTCTTTTTCCCACTCCCCCCGTCTGACTAAGAGAGGTGGAGGTACTGGTCTGCTTATCTCTAATGATTGGAAATGTAATCCTGTAGCATCTGCTTCAGATCATTGACGATCGTTTGGGCTTTATGTCTTAGAGACCCTTTTAGCGTTTTGACATTTGCATATAAATTACAGATATGGCCCCACATTCTACATTTATATGGGTGCTAAATTGTCAATGGTTTCCCCCCACTATCAAGGAGATGCTAAACAGTTTCACCACTCTCGTCTCTCCATCAAACTTCAAACACATTCCAAAGAGACGTAAATGATCCCCGGTAGTTAAGCTCTAAACGCTGATATTCAGGTGTATGAATGTATCTCTGGTTTAATATCTTCTAGATGTTTCTTTCTTGGTATCACAATTATCATCTCTTTATTCCTCAAACAATGATGTACACTATGTGATCGTGAAATGCATCATACTATTTGTACTATATTTTGGGTAAAACTGCACCAATCCTCCAGACCAGCCATAAACATGCAAATGGGCCATAAAGGGAGACAAAGAAAACTTCTCCCGCTCAAAAATTCACGCCTGGTATTGGCCATTCGCTCAGACTAATCTTTGCTCAAAAACCTTTCTTCTTGAGATGGACACTATCCAAGACTCCTCAAAACTCTCCTCTTGAGTTTGATTTTCCAGCAGTTTTTATCTTCAAGTAACTTTGTTGATTCGCTGTGGACTTTCCTATCTTCAGAAGAACCAGAGAAAAATCTCCAGCTCACTATTATAGAACTCATCAAGAACCTCCATTGTCTACCGCATCAGGACTCTTGTTCAGCAATCGAAGCCAATGCAAGTAACCGTTTAAAACTATTTAGATACGTGTTTAAGCTTGAGCCCCTTTTTAAGGTGATTTTTGATTCTTTGATGATTCTCATTAGGTTGTGGTTAACTGAAGTGAAATAATGCCATTCTTTTGTTCTTCTCTCTCTTTTCTTACTTTCCTTCATTCTGTATATATGAGTTTTGCTTAGTTTAGTTGTACATTAGCTATAGTTTCGTTTATTAAATCCCTTATATTCACAATTTATTGTCTCTGTGTGCTGCTCACAATTCGGAGTCACTGAATGCTTCTTGCTACAGGGTAAATTACTGCTAGTACTGCATAACGTAGGAAAACTATTCTTCCTTGGCCAGGAAAATAATCTTTCCTAGAATTGATAAATGATTATATTGTCTGCTCGGTGGACGGACAGATCAAATAATTGTAATATTGATTCTGCTACAGTTAATTCTAAGATCTAATCTAAATATTTGTTATTAATTATAACCAGTTATAATTAATCATAAATATTTCCCTTTTGAGCTCATTTGCTACAATCCTTTACCACATTGGTCTCAAACTTAATTCCTGGAAGGCCTATTCCAGCTCTGCACAGTTTTGCTCCAAACCTAATCAAACACACCTGATCCAGCTAATCAAGCTCGTTAGGATTACTAGAAACTTCCAAGCAGGTGTGAGTTGGAGCTGGTTGGAGCTAAACTCTGCAGAGCTGTGGCCCTCCTGGAACTGAGTTTGAGACTATTGCTTTACCATCTCTGGGTATCAACAGCTCCTTTGAATCACATTCAGTTACTATTATCTACCCTCTTAAAATCCATTTTATAATTGTATATCGACCCCCAGGACCACTAGGTAACTTTGTGGAAGAATTAGTGCTGCTCTCAAACTTTCCTGAGGATGGTACTCCTCTAGTCATGCTTGGAGACTTCAACATCCACCTAGATAAACCTCAGGCTGCAGACTTCCACACTCTGCTTGCCTCTTTTGATCTCAAGAGAGTGTTAACTACGGCTACTCACAAATCAGGCAACCAACTGGACCTTATTTACACACGACACTGCTCCACTGATCATGTGCTGGTTACTCCACTGCACACCTTGGATCACTTCCTCCTCACTCTTAACCTCAACATGGTTCCTGACACAACTCATACTCCTACACATGTCATCTTTCGACGTAACATACGCTCACTCTCACCCTCCCGGCTATCTGCTATGGTTTCATCTTTGCTTCCTTCCCCTAAATTGTTCTCATCTCTTGATGTGAACCCTCTGGGTTCTGAGGGTGTTTTAGGGCCCTGGAGAAGTTTTGGCATGCCCTGACATTTGTGTTTTTTTAGTATCTTAAAAAAATATTAATGGCTAAAGTCTGGTAACACCGTATTCAGCACAAACTGGGCTACAATAATATGTGAGCAGCATGAAAGTACATGTTTGTGTTTTTGAGAAAACAATGTTTATGCGTGGTTAGTGAAAAAAAAAAAATTTAAGTCACTGAAATAAGGCCATAAAACACATACAGAGCATTTGTTCACAAGACCTTTGAGAACTGGATGTGGTAGACTAGAGTTTTTGCTACAAAATGATGTGAAAATGATCATGTTCACTCGTTCACAGAAAACAATATATTGATTTAACATTTGTAAAACATGTTTTGTGATAGAATGCCCTTATGTGAGGGAGTGACAATGGCCATGAATATTTAGTGATTCACACCTGAGAGACAAAGGGCCTCCCATAATGGGCCATCAATATGAATGGGACTAAGGCAGGTAAGAAAGAGATTGAGGAGAGTAAAATAATGTGGGTTTTTGATTATTATAATAATAATAAATATTTTATTTACAACACAGTATAATAAAAATATACACAGTGAAGGTCAAGGACACATGATTGAACATACTGTTCTGGGGGTGCATTACAGAAAGATCCTAACTTTAAAATCTTATCTTATCTCTTTGGTAACCATGGTAATTTCAGTTAGGACCACATTTTAGGACAAAAGCTATTACAGAACAGCGTTTCCTAAGTGTGTTATCTAATCTTAAAGGGGTCATATGATGCAATTTAAAATTTTCCTTTCTCTTTGGAGTGTTACAAGCTGTTTGTGCATAGATAAGATCCCTAAAGTTGCAAAGACTAAAGTCTCAAACCCAAAGAGATATTCTTTATAAAAGTTAAGACTTGTCTACGCCCCCCTAAAACACCTCGTTTAAACACGCCCCCACATGTCTATGTCACTGTGTGGGAAGATTTGCATAACACCGCGCAAATGTTCACGCAAAGAAAGAAAGTGTTACTTTTATTCTCGCTGCAGTATTGTTGTTGCCGCTGCCGCCATGTCGTGGAGGCGCTGCGTCTTTCGTTGTGAAAGCGAAACTACTTTGTTTGGCCTTCCAAAAGAGGTGGAACGATATCGCTGAGGAAATACATCAACTTCGCACTGTGGATCGCCGGATCGGCTTTTACCGTGGCCGAAGCGGAGTCCAGCCCGGGGGTCGTCACATGTGGTTGCCGCAAGTCCTCCGGCCTCTCCTTTGTCGAATCTGCCGGCCGCACCGTTCTCAAGCCCGCCGGCCTCCGCTCACGGTACACGGCATCACAGTATGGTGAGGGGCGTAACATTTCCGTCACATGCTTGAGGTACTAAAGCCTCCGTGCTTACCCCTCTTCTGCTTTCTCTCGCGCCACTTGTGGCGCCTCTGCTGTGGGCGAGGTGCAGCAGTGGGGGTCGGTGATGGTGTAGGCCTACCAAGGTCCCGCAGCTCATCGGCGTGCACGGAGTTTAGCTCTAAAATTAATGTGATCCTACCAACATCGAGCAATAACTCACGACTGTATGCGCGCTTAGAGACAGATAGATGCAACGAATACGTACAAAAACACTGCGACTCACAAGATAAAAAACACGGAAACACCGTTCTGTCGGGAGAGAGAGAAGCCGCAGCGTGTGCACGTGCCACCATCTTTGGTCAACTTCCCATCTTCTCAACTTCAACTTCCCAACTGTTGATCTTGTTGTGGAAGTATGAAGATTTGGCAGTATGGACTTCAGCAGAGAAAGATGAAAACAAAGACTGATAACACACTCAGGGCAGCAGAGAGAAAATGGCGCAAATCAAAAGATCCAACAGACCTGAGTTTGGATCGATGCTCAAAAAGAACATCGGATAAGCAGGGGTTAGAGGGGGCAGCCCATGCTGGGCCTGGAGGAGAGAGGACAAATATCGTCTAGACAAGAGCTTAAAGTAGAGCATAAAGTGTCAGTTGCTGCATTCACATCCAGCAATGAGAAATGAGTAGGTGGAAAGGGGAAAAAACATATTTTTGTAAATGATTTCATTAAAATAATTTCTGCCTTTGAAAAGAGATGTGGATTACATAATCAGATTCCAAAAATTAATGAGTAGGTGAGGGAAGAGAGGAGGATACTACAGAGGAAAGACGGGAGGGTGAAAAGGAGCGTAGGTTTCGTCTAAAAGTAACCGGTAGAGGGGTTGGTGGCACACAGGTAATAAAATGTAGTTTAAATGTAATGAAAAAATGGTCAGAGATATGTAGGGGTTTTACCAAAATGTTGTCTGCAATACAATTGCATGTGTAAATTAAGTCAAGTTGGTTGCCTAATTTGTGCGTGCTTGTAGTGGTAAGTCGTTTGAGATCAAATGAAGCAAGGAGTGAATGGAAGTCTGTAGCATAAGGCTTGTCCAGATGAATGTTGAAGTCGCCAAAGACTAAAAGTGGACTGCCATCCTCCGGGAATGAGGACAGCAGGCCATCCAGCTCCTCTACGAAGGTGGCTAGAATTTGCCCAGGAGGGCGGTAAATTACCACAACCTGGAGTTTTACAGGAGCTGTTACAGTAATCGCATGAGATTCAAATGAGTTATAATTGCACAGGGGAGAGTGGGTTGAGTATTTGCAATTGTTAGAAATGAGCAGACCAGTGCCCCCACGCCGGCCAACCTGCCGGGGGTGTGAGAGAAAGAGAGAAAGAAAAATTGTTAGCTAGAGCAGCTGGGGTTGCTGAGTCTACTGGACGAATCCAGGTCTCAGTCAAGCCCAAGATGCTGAGTGTGGATTGCAAAGAAAAAGCCGAAATGAAGTCTGCTTTGTTGACAGCTGACTGACAATTCCAGAGACCCACAGAGAAAGAAAGAGGTGCAGTAGAGGATGTGGCGATAGGATACAGGTTAGCAAGATTGCTTTGCAGTCTGCGTGTGATGTTAGAGCGTTGTCGAGAGACAACCGGAATGTTTTGGAAACACATGATAGAAGTGGAAAAGAGAGGACAAAAGGAGAGTGTGTAAAGGGAAGATAAAAATAGTACTTAAGTGCGTTGCCGGTATCGTAGCTCTGTGAAGTCACACAGGTCAAGTCGTAGGTCTTTACACTCGTTTGTCTTCACACGAGGAGGGCTGAATGCTTCCGCTGATGCTTCCGCGTCAGTGCACAGACATCAAATAAATACACAGTAAAGTGAAAACAGCTGTGGTCGCCTTCTAATTAGCACAGCCAATAGCCTATAGCAGGGCAATTCCTCAAATCGAAACTACAGTTCGCACTTAAGTGCAGGAAGGGAGCAATGCAAATAACACAGGCTCCTTCTAAGCCGAGGGCAATTATTAGAATTGCTAGTAAGTGCAATCAAAAATACAAATTCCAAAGTAGAAATAGGTAAAAAACGAAATATTCCTCCCTAGCAGCAAGTAATAATTTAAACAACAGATCTATAACAAGTATTATGCAAAACACTCAAGTGCTGCCATCCATCTCTTCTGTTGACTAATCGCTTCTCCATGAACAGTGTATGTTTGTTCCCTGGAGTTTGTAATAGAGGAGGGTAATGATGAGTGTGGATGTGGTTGGTTTGGAGCAGATATTATTGGACCACGGGACTTGAGTTTTTGTTCAATTTGAATATCCCTTCTTTTTAAGCAATCTACCATAGATTGTCCTAAATCTTATACTTCGAGTTCCAACATTTTCTTCACTCTATCACATTCACGTTCTATAAAATACTTAAATTTCTCCTCCACAGACCTACACTTCTTTTTCCATTTCAGCATAGGAAACACTTTCACTCACCTTCTGAATACAGTCTTCACACCGATTTTCAAGAGTTGTTACTCTTTGTGACAGATGATCTATTAAAATTGTCAGAGAGTTGCATGTGCCCTGACATGGCTCTTGTTCTGTTTCAGGAGGTGGAGGTGGTGGTAAAGGATAATCATCCAGATTCTCGTCAATGCCCTCTTCATTCTCTTCCTCAGAGTCGATGTATAACTCACTGAAAGTATTAATCAGCTCCTTGAGTGGTTCTCGGTGGCTGGTAAATGGTTCAGAAGAGAAATCTAAATCAGGTCCGGTCTCATCCCCCTCCTGAGCATTATGGCTTGTCATAATAGATAGGAGTAATCGACAGCACAAAAGAAACCAACAATTGAATTAGCAAACAAAGAAAACAAGTAAATAACAAATCTTTGAAATGAAAATAAAAAAAAACATTTTCATTTATAATGAAATATAAATGTATGTATGTATGATGGTTACAAGAAACCTTGAAATTGTCCATTGATGAATGAAAGTAGGGCTGGGCGATAATTCAATAACGATAATTATCGTGATATAATTTTCCTCGATAAAATGATATGAAGAGTTCGATAAATGTTCGATATAATGTTTATGCCAAACAGGAGAAACACTGTGTGCAATGAACGAGACAGTCAGAAGGCTTTTCAATCTACACGTCGCCATCATTTACCATGGATTTACTGTAGAAACAATTGCTGCACCATGGTATTACGGCAGAAATGTGGGATATTCACGCTGAATTTTATTACAGGAGTAATGGTATATAATTATAGTATGTATTTGTGATTAAGCTATAGCATGTGTGCATTTATACTGAATGTTTTTAGACTACTGTTTTTCATACAGGCTACCTAAAAACTGTTTTTTAGCGAGCCTGTAAAACCACAGTTTTAACTGTGATTATCATGATTTAAATGTATCCTACTATGGGAAACCAATGCTTAATTGAAAAAAAAAATGCAGTGCTGAAATTTGCGTGCTCATGAATCCTCTCATTATAACACACGAATTTTAGACATTATTAAAGATTCATTATGCATATATTTATTGTGCGCTCTTTACTGGCATTCTGCCATCCAAACCATGCACGCGGCAGCCGCTTGCTTTAGTTAAAAATAATAGTGTTCTGTGAATGTTGATGCTTTAATAAGAAATATTTATCGGGAGCGAGTATGCTGGGATTTCATCAATTTCATGGAGAAAAAAGTAACGTAACTAGTAATGTAACTAATTACTAACTACTTTTGAAATAAAGTAATCAGAACAGTAACGTGATTACTTTTAAAAGGAGTAATCAGTAATTTGATTACATTTTCAGAGTAACTTGCCCAACACTGGTCATGATAATGAAACTAAGCGAACATAATGGTAACATTATGAGGGGTCTTTGGAGGAGGAAGAGGAATGGGCGAAGGGTTGGTGACAGGCTGGAGAACTCAGGAGAATGGCCAGATGATGGGAGGAGCAGTGACTAGTGGCGGATGACAAATGAAAACCTGGTGGTGAAGATGGAGGATGCAACAGGCCAGAAGAGTGGGATCCCGTAGCGATGGAGGGTTAATGAATGACCAATGTGAAGCCAGATGGACGAGGGAGCTCGGTGAAGCAAGTGGGATGACGGGCCATAGAAGATCCAAGGCGGAGCCGATGGGTCAAAGGGCCAAGGTGGAGACCAGAACCCGGAGGCTGCAGGCGGAGCTGGAGAACGGAAAAGCAGAGATGAGACAAGGCTCCAGGATGGGGCTGACTGAGGGTGAGCTGAGGGGATGGCAGGAACCTGCAGAGACAGGGCTGAAGAACTGGCTGACATATAGAGAGGCGGCAGAGGGAGCCTCCTGGGAAGGAATACAGGATGCTCAGGAGATTCAGGGCTGGACGGAACCAGTGGGATGACAGAAGATTGAGTACAAGAAATGATCCACTTCAAAAATATCCAAAATATTTCCAGAGGCCAGCTGCAGCTCACCCTTAGCAGCGGGAGTGTGGGCAGGCTTCTTTCCATTCCCTCGTACTCTACTAATACTCCCTCAGGCACGTGCGGTGTTGCCGTCTCACGCTCCTGGTCAGACACGTCAATAGGCTCAGGTTCCGGGGCGTTGGTCACTTCTTCTTGCACTAGCTCTTCAGTTGTGGCGGGCTCTGGCAGACGGTCCGTGCAGCGTGTTGATGGTTGGCCTGGCTCTGGGACTGGTTGTGCTCTGGATTGGGGAAAGACACTCTCCAGACACCTAATGACGGCCTCCTTCCAATCAAGTCCTGTGGTGTCTGGGAGGTCTACGGGATGATGGTAATTCACCCTGATCCAGAACTGCGATTTCAGGGTCTCCTTGTCAAATGGTATGCTGACGGGGAGGCAACAGAAGCTTTCAGTGTACTCCAATAAGTTGTGGCTCAATTGAGTCACAGCAGCAAACTTCATAGCATATTCCATTTTGGGTCTGGGATTCTGTAATGCCGAAGTCCCATATAATGACAGTAAAACCAAGTTTATTTAGTAAATCCAAAGATATCCACAATATGAAACAGTATGTGTTGCACCAACATGCACAAACAATCCCAGACAACTCAATGGTGAATGAAGAGGAACTTAAATACATAAGAGATAATGAACTAAAATAAAAAATTGCTTTGATGTGTAATGAGTGTCCATGGAAACTGATTAGTGGCAGGGAACTAGAACAAAGGAAACAGGAACGTGATAAGAATCTAAAAGGCCATAATAATGAAACTAAGAGAACAATGTTGACAGATCTCTTGCTTCCAACATTGTGCCGACAATGAGGGTATTTTCTTTTTCCAGAAAGCAGGTTATGCAGGTTAACATACATATTACATTACACATTATACATTACAGTTACATATAACACACTTACACCATGTCCTAACTACATGTGACGCGACAAGATTCCAGCGACAAGCAATTTGGCTGTCCACACCAGATGCGACACGACAAAATCATATATCACAGCCAATCAGAAGTGTGTGTGGGCGGGCTCTCTCTGGAAGCGCACTGCACTCACAATGAAATGGATAAGTTTATCATCTAATTAATAAATATTAAACCTTTTTAACACTATTAAAAGTACAGTACATACATTTTTACCCCCTCAGTAAAAATCGTGTTCTGGGCCCCTCTCCCTCGCCGGGTCCTTAGAATCGTCCTAACCTTCCCCCCCATTACGGCGCCCCGTCCTGAGATTATCTACTGTCATATAGTTTGTATGTTGTTGTTCCAACAACATATGATTATGTTTATCATCTAATTAATAAATATTAAACCTTTTTAACACTATTAAAAGTACAGTACATACATTTTTACCCCCTCAGTAAAAATCATGTTCCGGGCCCCTCTCCCTCGCCGGGCCCTTAGAATCGTCCTAACCTTCCCCCCCGTTACGGCGCCCCGGCCTGAGATTATCTACTGTCATATAGTTTGTATTTTGTTGTTCCAGCCGCAAAGTCGTGGAAATATAAATCGTTTCTAAAATAGAACTTTCGCGTGTTATCTTTGCGGCTGGTTAGGACAAAACCTCTGATTAACATGGAAAAGATATCACGTGTTGCATCGCGTGAAGTTAGGACACAGTGTTATACGTTGCAATCCAATAGTACCTCCAGTTAGTGTACTTGTACTGTAATATTTGATTGTCTTTTTCAATTCTAAGATCGCCTGATGCACAAAAGAGTGCTTTAGCCTCATTCTGTTGAATCTTGTAACCTTTTAACTCCAGTTTGATGGTAAAAATAAAAATCATTTTGCAATAAATGATGAGTAGCAGAGACAATATTAATTGTCACCCCTAAGTTGTTGTCGTAAGATAATTCATGTAACTTCTCTAGAGGCTGACCTACAATTTGAAATACTGTAATGCACTCATAATCATAGACATAAAGAATAACACAAGAATATGCTTTCCATGGGCAGAGTGTGTGTAAAGCTGGGCAAGGTTTAGCTTTCCACTGGCCACGGATTGGAATTTAATTCACAGGAACCAGGGCCTCCGGGAAGTCCATTTGTGTTCAAATGTTCAAGTAGTCCTGTTTGTTTAGAATTGATTGAGATTCATCTGAATGCATTCTTTCAGTTTGTTCATTCTTTTACAATGAGTTTAACATGCGAGTTTCACATTTGCTTAAGTTATAGTGTGCCAAAGTTAAGTTAAACCTGACTTTCAAGAAATTTGATCTCTTGCTTCTGTAACTGAGTGAAAACTTGATTGGTCACACTTGATTCCGACTACGCCACTGGGGTCTTATGAACATTGCAAACGTTTAATGCAGCAACACAAGTTCACTAGCCACTGAATGGAAGAACAGAGATGTGACCTTCAAGTACAAGCACATTTATTAAAAATCAAGACTGATACATGTGGATAAAAAGACAATTCAACTTTAATTCTCAATGTTTAATATCTCAATTTCTGGGGGTCTGGACTTTAGGCTAAAATATTAAAATAAAACATTATTACATTCATAACCTGTCCTTTTGTAAGACCCAAATTGATCTCCCCATAAAACTAAACTTTAGGAACTCTCACAAAACAGATGCCATGAAACAAAACAATAAACTAATCTCGAGAAGAGATCTCCAAAAAGAGCAAATGACACCACCTTGCCCAAACGTCTCCTTACTCATTTATGACTCCCCTCTCCCCCACCAGGCTTCACTAAGAATATCTATATACCACATATAATACGTTTTGTGAATCTGGGCCCGTATTCACAAAACATTTTATCTTACCACTAAGAGTTCTCCTAAATAAGAGGTAAAAGGTTTTAGCTAAGAGTTTTCTCTTAAAGCCTATTCACAAAGCTGCTGAGACAAACTTTTACTAAGGAATAGAGAGACATCTTAAGCTAAGAGTAAGGGCGGGGTTTACCTCGTTGCTATGGATGATGTCAGCATGCTTATTAACTATGCACACAGTGATTGGCTGATAGGGGTAGCTGTCAGAGATTTATTCATAGAAATATTGTAGAGCATGATATTATGTTGCCATATTCAGATAAAGGTTTAAAAATAAAAATGTTGCCACATTCAAATAAAGATTTTAAAATGCTAAGTGTCACTAATTAAACAAGTATATGTCAGCCTCTTACATGTGTGCTTCTCGTAAACAATTAGCAATATGCATATAAACAGCCTTTTAATTAACAGAGTAGAATAATCATGGCTGATAGTAAGAAATGCAAACGTAAAAGAAAATCAAACTGGACGCAAGAACAGCTGTTACTTCTTGCCCAACTTGTTAATACTTATGGATTCAAGATGGCGGTGCATCCGGACGCAGCGGCCCAATGCTCCTCAAGTTTTGGTAGAAATTTTGCGTTTTTAGTAGTTTCGGTGTTTTCTTTACTAGCGCTAGCAGCTGCTCATGTACAATACAGCAGAGCAAAGCTGATAAATGTTGCGGACAACATTCGCTATACTTGGAACAACAACAAGAAACACTGGAAATCTATCCCTCCGGAGATCCGGTGCTCCCCCACTACTGGCGACTTCACTATCCCCACACTGAGATTGCGCAGACAGCGAAGGCACAGAAAGCAAAAGCGGAGTAAGTGAGGAGGCCTACAAGCTAAGCTAAAAGCTAACCCGTACAAACCAGCCGTCCTTAGCATTTTTCTCGCCAACTCTGTTGCTAAACAACAAAATGGATGAGATGTGACTGCGGATCACTTCACACGGTTCAAATGACGTGTGTGATGATTAAAACAGACTTGGCTGGATATGTGCACCCCGGATGACGCGATCGCGCTAGTGGGCCACGCCGTCTTCAGAGCAGATAGAACTATTCACTCTGGTAAGAGCAGAGGAGGGGGACTTTGTATTTACACGAATAACAGCTGGTGTGAAAATTTTATAATAAAGGACACTCACTGCTCTCCGGACATAGAATACTTGATGCTACAGTGTAGACCTTTCTAATTGCACTGGGAGTTTACATCGGTTGTTATAACAGCTGTTTATGTACTGCCGCAAGCCAACGCTAGATTAGCCATGGAGAAGCTACATCACTCCATCAGCCAGTACATGTCGGCACATCCGGACAGCGTTGTTATAACAGCAGGGGACTTTAATCATGCCAACTTAAAGTCCATTCTACCCAAATTTCACAGATATGTGAACTTCCAGACAAGAGGAAAAAACACTTTAGATCAAGTATACTGCAACATTCCATATGCTTATAAAGCCAGCCCTCTGCCACATCTGGGGCGTTCAGATCATCTGTCTCTGTCCCTTATTCCAGCATACAAACCAATCAGCTGTAGACAAAGACCATCCACAAAGACAGTCAGAGTATGGACCAAAGAAGCCACCTCAGCCCTGCAGGACTGCATTGAGGACACAGACTGGGGAGTCTTCGCTGAGAGGACAGATCTGGAGGGACACACATCAGCTGTGCTTTCATATATAAACTTTTGTGCTGAGAGTGTGTCTGTAACAAAAACTGTTAAAGTGTTCTCCCATCAGAAACCATGGTTCAACAGCAAGGTGAGGTCTCTGCTGAAAACACGGGATTCAGCGGTTAAATCTGGGGACCTACAAGCCTACAAGGAGGCATGTTCAGGCCTAAAAAGAGGCATCAAAGAGGCCAAACACAGGTATAAGCAACGCATTGAGGAACACTTTTCCAACAACAACTCCAGGGGAATGTGGCAAGGAATAAAGACCCTTACTGGCTACAAGAAGTCACAGTGTGCACACTTACATTGGCGCCCTTTGTTTAGTCACGAGGCGTTAAACGTCGGCGATAATCGCGCGTGATATTCGTCCCGGTGTGAACAAGCCTTAAAGCTATTAAAGTGATTGATTTCTTCTTTTTTCTTTTGTTCTTTGATGAACAGACTTCACAGCAGCTGGTTATTAAGTTGTTTTAGCTGCTATTTCTTTAAGAGCTGCCGCTGCTGAACATGACGCAGCATCATACTCTCTTCACCTTTTATGACCCACTTCAGGTCTTAAAGTCTCTACTGATGAACTGATGAGTTGAATCGAGGGTGTTAGATGAGGGAGACAGTGCTGGGATGCTCCAGGACAGTTTTGAAAATCATTTCAGAGACATGTTCTTAAATGTGACATATATAATATATTACATGCATGCACAGTTTTAAGGCAGCTTTAATCATCTTTTTGGTATCTTCATGGCTTAACTAACCACGACATTGCATGCACGTAGTTTCATTCGCTCATTAATATGAAATGATAAAGGCTACAGCACGCGCCGGCGCCTTTGTGCGTGCGAATTGAAGAGCATGCGCTACGAGCACAGTACTTTTTCCACACTCGTTTGACTCGTGGCTGCCGCTGAACTGAAGCTGGAGTGCGCCTCTGAAATGTCTCCGGTTTGAGGTACTCGTAAAGACGTTCTGCGACTGTCTCTTTTTTTCTTGTCAAGAAGTGCATTTATTCAGAGGCAGCAGTTGTGAGTGGGAGGGGGCAATCCTAGCCCCACCCCTGCGTTAATTTGTTAAACTGAAAAACACGTTAACGCGCTAATTTTGACAGTACTAATTTTTATCCATTTTATAGTATATGAATGATTGACCCCCTTCTCTGTGGACTGCAGTGGACAGCACATTCCAGGGCCCAGTTTATGGCAGGGCCCCTCTCTGACCACAATAGTGGACAAAGGTTTGCTACATTTTGATTGGATCTTGGTGGACTAACATAAGCAAACTCTCCAACGCCATCAGATAAAGATGCCAGGACAACCTCATACGGCACTTTTCCACTGCGTGGTACGACTCGGCTCGGTACGGATCAGTATGGCATGGCACGGCACGGTTCGGCTCGGCACGGTTTGCGTTTCCACTGCAGTTCAGTACCGCTTTAGAGTGGGCGGGATTATTCACATGTCGTTATAGTTGCGCCGCCTCTACTACCACGACTCCTAAAAAAAACGGTACTGAAAAAAGTACCAGGTACCAGGTACTGTACCCAGTGGAAAACCCCCCAAAAGTCAACCGTACCAAGCCGTACCGTGCCGTATCATGCAGTGGAAAAGTGCCATTAGAGGGCAAGAAGAAGACCTCTGGTACAAAGCCCGGGAAGGACATGACTTCTCATTGGTCAAAATGCAGTTTCTGCCCTTCACCCACCAACAGTGAAAGTTCAATCTTCTTCCATCATGTTTGGACTTAATGTGTTTGTAACATTGCCAAATGTATTCTGGTTGTGGTTTGGTAAGTGAAAAATGCACCAGTAAAACTTTAGTGACACTTTTGTAAATGTGTGTTTGGACTAGGCAAATAAGTTCCACAGGAGGAAAGAAGGCTGGGCCACACTGTGTCACCCCACTCTGATGGAAACAGCCAATCACAGCACTGAAATGGAGAAGCGCCAGATTGCAATCTCCTCCTCATCGGAAAGAGATAAAGGTACCTTCCCAAAAGAGTCCTGTCCGGGAAAGGACACTAACAGATCAACAAATTCTGAGCCTTTCGTCCAGAGAGACTGTAACCGATATCTGTTCAGAAACATCAATGTTCTGAGCCTCTGGCCTATGCGGGAAGAGGCAATAACAGATACAAAGTCCAGAGTCTCCAGCTTGTGAGGCAGCAACAGATACGACCATGTTCTGAACCTTCAGCCTGTGAGGAGAGAGATATTCTACGTTTAGAGTCTTTGTCCAGCAAGACAACAACAGATGCAGCACGTCCTGAGTCTCCATCCTAGAGAGACAAAGCGGATCGACCAAGTTCTGAGTCTCTAGCCCAGAGAGGCAGAAGACACACAGACATTTGCAACAAGGTTAAGCTCCGGTGAGCAAACCTTCACTTCAAGGTACCTTTGCTTGCGTGTTTCAGGCAAAGGACCTTCTGCACCTACTCCAGGGCCACATCTGCGTGTTCTAGATTTTAGGACCCTTTGGTGCTCCAGGAGATCAGCATCCTACAACGCTTTGTGTTCAAGACTGTTGAATCGGATTCCTGCTCCTTTCCCCACTGCATTGTTACCAGCACAACCAGTGAAAGAAGTCACCACCACTGGACTGCTCAACCACAGAGAACGTAAATATCACTTATCCAAACCTCTTCCAGAGACCTTGGCATTGTTTGTTGTATTTTAAGTATATGACTTTCTAATATACATTAGATATTATATAGCTGATTGCAGTTGATAACAAATAATCTTTCACGTATTTGTTTGATGCATAATAAGGTTCTTCACCGTACTTGTTTCAGAGTAGCAACAGTTTATATTTCCAGATAACGTAGCTCTCACATTGCAACACCCAACATAATCACTTATATTTTATGCATCTTATGCACTTTATTCCTTTTTCATTCATGGTATTCATTTAGTAGTTGTCGATTACTCTTGTCTATCTTTTGTTAATAAAAGCTATTTTATTACACTTGTGTCTTCCTTGTGTTGATGATACATAAATTGGTTCTACAAGTTAGAGATCCCACCAATCTTTCTTATGTGATGTACTCATAACCACACCTTAAGTGACACATGATCCAAATATCATAACATCATTGGTGACGTGAGTATCCATCACTACACTATTTCGCCTCCCTAGGTTGGCGAAAGCAAATTCACTACAGGACACACTGTTAGGTTAGGGAAGACAAGTGTCATAGATTTGATAGTGATAAAATTAAATTGAAGGGGATAATTGTTAAAAACATTCTATTGTTATTCTCTCATAACATTTACAATTGAAAAATTACATTTTCATTTTTAAACATAATAGCAGTTACAATTGCTGGACATGTTTTGTCCCATGTCTCAAGAATCAGTGGTAGGCATGTAATAAACCAATAAGATTGGGTTGAGCCTGGTCAGTTCCTGGATGGGAGACCTCCTGGGAAAACTAGGTTGCTGCTGGAAGAGGTGTTAGTGAGGCCAGCAGGGGGTGCTCACCCTGTGGTCTGTGTGGATCCTAGCGCCCCAGTATAGTGATGGGGACGCTATACTGTCAACAAGCACCGTCTTTCGGATGAGACGTTAAACCGAGGTCCTGACTCTCTGTGGTCATTAAAAATCCCATGGCACATCTCGTAAAGAGTAGGGGTGTAACCCCAGTGTCCTGGCCAAATTGCCGCCACTGGCCCTTGTCAATCATGGCCTCCTGATAATCCCCACTCACTGAATTGGCTCTGTCTTTCTCTCCTCTCCACCTGTAGCTAGTGTGTGGTGAGCGCACTGGCGTTGTTGTACTGTGGCTGCCGTCGCATCATCCAGGTGGATGCTGCACACTGGTGGTGGTTGAGGATTGTATCATCTGATCCTTAATGCTATCATCTGATCCTTAACTTTATTTTTCTTTAGGACGTCACTTCCTGTTTGTTGCTGCCGTGTGTTTTGAGTTTGAGCTCCGTCAAGTTAATTCTTTATCGTCTATTTTTTATCTTAAAATCAATTTTATACACCATCATTATAACGGGTGAATATATCCTCTATCGAATTCTACAACAAAAAAAATCAGAGCGCCTTGTTATCACTAGTTTTATTTTGATTTCCCGATTCCGCTATTAGCATATAGCCCGTTAGCATCGCCAGCGTGGTTGCC
>NW_015551050.1:208903-212012 GCF_001515605.1 Sinocyclocheilus anshuiensis
AAGCCTCTTATTAAGAAACCACAACTAGATCCTAGTGAACTGGCAAATTACAGACCCATTTCAAATCTTCAGTTTATGTCTAAAATCTTAGAAAAAGTTGTGTCTGCTCAATTGTGTTCCTTCCTGCAAAAAAAATGATCTCTATGAAGAATTTCAGTAAGGTTTCAGGCCCCACCATAGCACAGAAACTGCACTTGTTAAAATTACAAACGACTTGCTTCTTGCGTCAGACTGTCAGACTCTGTTCCATGTTTTGTCTGTGTCTTGTTGATTTCTTCCCAGGTGTTTCCCATGTTTAATTTCCATTGATCCCAGGTGTGTCTTGTCATCCTGTTCTGTGTATTTAAAGTGTTCCCAGTCCCAAGTTCTCTGTCCGCTGTTAAACGTCATCCTGAGTTCGTCTGCCTTGGTTCATGGAATTAAAAGTCTTGTTAAAGTATTCTCCAGCGTCTCCTCGTTCCTCTCTAGTGGATTGTGACAAAACAGCGGACCGATACAGAAAGTGAGCGGCGCCTTTTTCCCCCCGTTTGTTTTTTTCCCGTGCGTTTCTCCCCGCCATAATGGAGGAACGAGCACTGTTCATCACAGTGGCTCAAGCCGCCAGTTCCCTCGAGGGGGAAACCCTCGCAACGCTGTTCTGGATCGGAATGACGTTCCATCATCCCACGGAGCTCCCAGACACGACCGACCTCGACTGGAAGGAGACAGTCATCGGGTGTCTGGAGAGTCTCTGATCCGGAACCCCTCTGCTGGCAGTTCCGGAGTCAATTCAGCCGGCTGTTAATATGGCAAGCCCACTTAACATTAATGTGGCAAGCCCGTCGGACGTTAATGTGGCAAGCCCGCCGGATGTCCATGTGGAGCTCGCTCCAGTGTCGGCTCCAGCCCCAGAGCTCACTCCAATGTCGGCTCCAGCCCCAGAGCACGCTCCAGTATCGGCTCCAACCCCAGAGCTCGCTCCAGTGTCGGCTCCAGCCCCAAAACTCACCCCAGTCCCAGCTCCTCGAAAGCGCTTTGCTGTGCCTGCTCCTCCAGTGCCAGCGTTACCCAGATCCCCAGTTAAGCCCACGGAGGGCTCCTGATCCCGAGTATAGCCCATGGAGGGCTCCTGATCCCGAGTATAGCCCATGGAGGGCTCCTAATCCCGAGTATCGCCCAGGAAGGGCTCCTGTTCCCGAGTATCGCCCAGGAAGGGCTCCTGTTCCCGAGTATAGCCCAGGAAGGGCTCCTGATTCCCAGTTCATCCCAGGAAGGGCTCCTTGTTTCCCCGTTAAGCCTTGGGAGGGCTCCTGTTTCCCCGTTAAGCCCAGGGAGGGCTCCAGATCCCCCTTTAAGCCCAGGGAGGGCTCCTGATTCCCCGTTAAGCCCAGGGAGGGCTCCTGTTTCCCCGTTCAGCCCAGGAAGGGCTCCGGTACCCGAGTATAGCCCAGAGAGGGCTCCTGATTCCCCGTTAAGCCCAGGGAGGGCTTCAGGCCCCGTGTACAGCCCCGTAAATTTCCCCAAGTATTTTTTTTGGGGGGGGGTAGTAAGGTTCCACCCGTAGAGGCCGAGGCGGGGGCTGGGTCAGCCCAGGAAGGGCTCCGGTACCCGAGTATAGCCCAGAGAGGGCTCCTGATTCCCCGTTAAGCCCAGGGAGGGCTTCAGGCCCCGTGTACAGCCCCGTAAATTTCCCCAAGTATTTTTTTTGGGGGGGGTAGTAAGGCTCCAGCCTCCGAGGCCGAGGCAGGGGCTGGGGCCGCGGCCTCGGAGGCTGCTCCACCATGGCCTCCCGATGCTCCTGATCCGCCATGGACTCCCAATGCTCCTGATCCGCCATGGCTTCCTAAACTACCTGCTCCGCCATGGCCTCCTGAGTCCCCTGCTCTGCCATGGCCTCCCGTGTCCCCTGGAGGCCCACTGTCCCGTGTCTGTCCTGAGGGACCTCCAGAGCGCCCTCTCCCCTTCCCCGTTGGATGTTATATGGCGTGAGGACACGCCTTCCGGAGGGGGGCGTTATGTCAGACTCTGTTCCATGTTTTGTCTGTGTCTTGTTGATTTCTTCCCAGGTGTTTCCCATGTTTAATTTCCATTGATCCCAGGTGTGTCTTGTCATCCCATCTTCCTGTTCTGTGTATTTGAAGTGTTCCCAGTCCCAAGTTCTCTGTCCGCTGTTAAACGTCATCCTGAGTTCGTCTCCCTTGGTTCATGGAATTAAAAGTCTTGTTAAAGTATTCTCCAGTGTCTCCTCGTTCCTCTCTAGTGGATTGTGACACAGACCAAGGCTGCATCTCCTTGCTAGTTTTACTTGATCTTAGTGCTGCGTTCGACACTATAGATCATGACATACCTGTATAGTTTTGTAATCGATTTATGAGTATTTAAGATGGTTTAGATCCTACCTGTCCAATCGCTACCACTTAGGAGTCATCTCAATTATCACCAGTAAAGTATGTAGTGCCACAAGGATATGTCCTCTGCTATTTTCAATATATATGTTGCCCCTTGGTAATATTATTAGAAAATACGGGATTAGTTTCCACTGTTATGCTGATGATACTCAACTATATATCTCAACAAGACCAGATGAAACTTCTAAATTATCTAAGCTAACACAATCTAAGTGTGTTAAAAATGTAAATGATTGGATGACCACTAATTTTCTTCTATTAAATTTGGATAAGACAGAGATATTACTTACTGGACCAAAAGACAGTACACAGAATCTCTTGGATTACAATTTGCAACTAGACGGATGTACTGTTACTTCCTCTACAGTCAAAAATCTGGGTGTTATATTAGATAGCAACTTGTCTTTTGAAAATCATATTTCCCATGTTACAAAAACAGCATTCTTCCATCTTAGAAACATTGCCAAGTTACGAAACATGTTACCTGTTTCTGATACAGAAAAGCTAGTTCATGCATTCATGACCTCTAGACTGGACTACTGTAATGCACTGCTAGCTGGTTGTCCTGCATCTTCAATAAACAAGCTACAGGTAGTCCAAAATGCAGCGGCTAGAGTCCTTACCAGGTCAAGAAAATATGATCATATTACCCCAATGTTACAGTCTCTGCACTGGCTACCTATTAAGTACCGTATCAGTTACAAAATATTATTACTTACCTA
>NW_015551050.1:212172-221877 GCF_001515605.1 Sinocyclocheilus anshuiensis
CCTAAGGTCGCAAAACTCTGGACTTTTGGTAGTACCTAGGATAGCAAAGTTCACTAAAGGAGGTAGAGCTTTTTCGCATTTGGCTCCCAAACTCTGGAATAGCCTTCCTGATAACGTTCGGGGTTAATAATGCAAATAATAATTCAAATAATGCATCTCATAATCTCAGATATCTTCAGTTATATCTGATCAAATGCACATTATTATTCTTTAGCTTGGGTTAAACAAATCAATTTTGCTTGGTTGGAACAGCAGCTAAGCTAATTATGTCTCTATTTGTTTCTCTGCTTTTGCCACAGGATTTACATAAGGATTTACACAAGCTTCAGTCTGGATCGAGAACACCTGAGAAGAGATGATGCCAACCCCTCAGAGGACCTCAGATGATGCCAACCCTGAAACAACATACAGAACTACCACATTCTGCTATAAGTTTGATTGCATCATATAATAATTGATGTTAATAGTGTTCATCATCTGTTTGATTACGTCTTTAATGGATTTTTCCGTACATTTCTGCCATATGTACATTGATAAGCCATAAGTCACTGATAAGCTACCACTAAATATTGTAGAAACTTAATTTGCTGTAAAGTTGCTTTGCAACGATTTGTATCGTGAAAAGCACTATACAAATAAACTTGAATTGAATGATTGTAAAGTGCTTTGGGTGTACAGCAATACACAATAAAGTGCTATATAAATGCCTCATTCATTTAATGGTTAAAGAGTCAGACTTGTAATCCAAAGGTCACGGGTTCGAGTCTAAGGTCTGGCAGGAATTGTCGGTGGGGGGAGTGAACTTCTTCCCGGGCGCTGCAGCACAAATGGCTGCCCACTGCTCCAGGTGTGTGTTCACGGTGTGTGTGTTTTCACTACTGTGTGTGTGCACTTGGATGGGTGAAATACAGAGCACAAATTCAGAGTATGGGTCACCATACCATACTTGGCCACACGTCACTTTCACTTAATTAAATATGGGTGCTTATGTAAAAAAAAAAATACATAAAACTTTATTTCTTATTACACTTGCATATACATATGAATGCTAATAAGTTTGCATCACAACAAGACAGGTTACAAAGGGTATAATGGAATACACTTAGGCAAGGCAGGTCATAAATTCTTTAAATACAAAACCCAATACACACAATACTCCACGATACACAGTGCTTAATTTGAGCCGGATGCTGCCGGATCCTGTTCCGGAAAATGTCAGATTTTGGATTTTTGCATTCCGGTATTTGTTTTTAAAGATCCGGCATTAACAAGTGCATTAGATCATGACAGTGCGTGCGTGCATACGAGACAGAGCGATTGTGGGTTTATGTTGATGTATATTTGGAGCATGATTTGTAGATTATGTATTGGTTCTCAACATATTATTGACCAATCAACTTTCTTAAGTTCAAAATCGCTCTTCTTGATTAGTGCTACTGCTTAACCCACTCTCTCCACTCTTTTGTGAGCAGCAGAACGTTTGGGGAGGGTGTAATAATACCAGAAATAATACAAAATTAAGTTAAATATTATGTATAAACACTATAATCATAGCCTAGTTCACCTCACTCCAAAACAAATCATTTAAATGTAACGGTATGCAGAACAGATCAAGAATGAAAAAAAATATAAAGCTAAAGAAACCAAAACAAAGTGAAACTGAAAGTACCGTTGGTCTCACGTACCTCTCTCACTTGATTAGCTGCTTCAGGTGTGATTAATTGGGGTTGGAGCTAAACTCTTCATAACCCTCCAGGACCGAGTTTGGACACCCCTGCTGTAGACCAACAGCAGCTGTAAACCGGTTCTACTACGGACTCTTTATATTGATACGTTTGGCTGACTGTATTTTATTTTGATAATAAACAGACTGCGATGGCAAGTTTGAATGGCTAGAATATGTGGTGTGTGTATGCGCGCGAGGCGCCAGCGCGATCAAACAGCTGACTTAAATACTCCATTTTTGGTCATACACATAAGAGTAAAAGACAACCCCCAAAGTGTTAAAAAGAATTAATAATAAAAAAAAAACTAACACTAGATTCTCTATTCTTTTTGTATTCTATTTCTTTTCTTTTTATTTATTTTACAATTAACAAACGCAAAACGGCCTCTAACACTAGCTTGCTCTATTCTTTTTCTATTCTTTCTGTTTTCTTTTTATTGATTAGGCCTATATAATTACAAAAAACCTTGCTACGTGTACTACGTTAAGCTGAGACTTGTTATATAATTGCTCTTTTGTTGATTTTGATTGCATCCATTGTCCTCATTTGTAAGTCGCTTTGGAAGCGTCTGCTAAATGACTACATGTAAATGTTTACTTTTATTTTTGCACACTTGCAATAAAAAGAACATTTGTGTTTTTGTAGTTAGCAAACAAACAGGATGCACGTTCCGTCATCTCGGTTCTCGGTTTCCTTTCCGTGAACTTGTTTGCCTCACATCTGTATTATATCTGTTTTATAACGTCACCGTTTAGTGACGTCATTGAATGTTCTGGGAAAACTGAAGTTGTATTGTCAGTGTCGGTCACGGTGCCTTTTAACTGCTGATTTTGATCCGGCAATGTTTCATTTACAAATTAAGCACTGCCGATACACAAGCAGGTAATCACACCATAAATTAATGAATCACCTTCAAGTGATACACTACAATCAGCACACTTCTGTGGTAAACTTTTAAGGGAATTGTTGCACATTGCTCAATGCCATTACAATAAAAAGCTGTGAAACGTACAGTTGCTACCATCAGTAACCAAACAAACAAAATGAAAACACAATTCCAAAGAAATACAATACAATACAAACGAAAAACAAAATACAATTGAATTTAATTGAATGTTGGCCGTGTATATACACACACACACACACACACACACATATATAGTATGCATGAAAATACCTATTTTTCAATTAAAGACAGCTTAGAAATTTAATATGGGCGCTTTTGGTGCTTGACACCTTTTTATTGGTAATTTTGTGTTTCAAGAATTAGGTCCAAGGTTAAGAATTATGCTATTAGTTACTTAAATATAAGTGCTATATAAATAAAGGTGACTTGACTTGACTTGACAACGAAAACGGTGCTCACTGTGCTTTCAATCTCTCAGTCAATAACTCATAACATAACTCGACATATGCTTCGTGCTCCAATAGCCCATCTCCCCGGGTGGCTCGCGTTCCCAGTCAGTCTCTCTCTAGAACATGCTCCAGGTGGCCCCTTTTATCCGGTCTCTCCACACCAATTACTCATCGTGAAATGAAGGACTGAAGGCCGCTGAGCGCGCCTTTGCCTCCCTGAACTTCTCGACCACCGTCTCAACGGAGGTAACCAAAAATATTCGGAAGGCGAAACCGGCGCATCGAGAAGAAAGCCCCTCTCTTCCATCCCGATATCTGCCAGGTTCACCCACAGATGTCTCTCAATACCTACTATAGCTGCCATGCTTAGTAGCACAGAGAGTGAGATCTGTGGTGCGGCGAAACTCAGCTACCTCATCAGGCCTTTATCCAGGTCTTCCAGCAGGTCAGCCTAATATGCCTGGAGCACCGCATCGTGCGCAACGAAGCAACAGCCTGACCTGCTGCTGCGTATGCCCTGCCATCTAAGCGAGATGGCAAGGAGGGAGTTTTAAGAGAGGATGTCTCACCCATAGAAAGACAGCTAGCCAGTCGTCTTTTTTACAGGGGCATCCTCTCATACCCTCTAAACGCTTTGCTAGTGCTCGCCATAATGATAGGAATATAGATCGCTCTTACCACGGAAATGCACGCTTCAAACAAAACGGTCAGTGAAGATGAAGAAGAGAATGGCATGTTCTCCCGGCGCCTATTTATACTATAGTCACACCAATAGTGACGTCATGGGCTGTCGCCGGCCAACGTGTTATTGGTGTTTTTTCAATGTATGCTTCAGACACGGGTCACGACGAGGTGTTCCCCATAGCAACTCAAGACCGGGTAAACCGGTTTGTTTCTCCTGCCGAGGCATTTTTTGTCTTATTTTGTATTAGTATTAGTTGAGCAGACGTGCACTAGTTGGCCTGACGTGAGGGATTCTTTCTGTACAACTTAGTTCTTGCTTTACATGTGTGGTATTGTAAATCTGTAACAGTATTTAGTGCTTATGTGTGAATATAAAGTTTGAGTTGTTTTGACAATTGACATAGGCATGTGGTAGTTCTTACTGTAATATGTGTGTTGGTATTAAACAGAATCTATAGTAAAACACAAAGTGACCTTATTATATTGAGTCTGTTAGTTTGCTTTTTTCTATGGAGGATAAGCACATAACTTATCCTCACTGGCAAAAACATAAGCCGACGCCTGTGCCCACACTGGAATGTTGCCAAGCATTTTGTGACAAATTAAAATCTTATTAGTTTTCTTTTTGAATTTGTATCTTATGTATTTGTATTTTTATGTGTCATTTTTGTTTGTATAAAATGTCATTCAAGTTTGCTTACCTGTTACAGGTTGGACAGTAAAGGCAAGAACACGATATAGGGACACTAGAAAATATGTAAAACTCAAAGAGCCGTGCTTTTTGGAGTTTGTCACTGAAGGCAAGTCTCTAAATTAAGCTATACTATACAGTAAATGCACAAAGTACTTTAATGTCTTTATGATTAATAAAAAAAAAAGTAGGGTAGTAACGAAGTTATTGTTTTACAGCAAAAAAAGCATTTGCCATTCCAGAACAGACACCTGTTAGGGTAACGGATGACACCTAAACAGAAGTGGACGTGGATGTATCTGCTGAACTTGTTGCTGAAAGGGGCATGTGCTTTAGTTTACATACGGATTAAACTGCATGGATTAATTGTTCACATCAAGACTAGCAATGTGCGCTAATAAAGTAAATAAAGTCAATTTTGATTTCATGCCGACTTTAATAATGCTTTGTCACCTTGTTACGCCAAGTGTACCAAGAACAGTTTTAATAGATGCTATTGTTTTAACTAGGGATGCACCGATACTGGTATCGGGCCCGATACTGGTCTCCTGTACTCGTACTCGTTAAAATGCCCCGAGGGTTTTTGTTAAATGTGAGCCAAAATCATCACAATTAAAAGAACCAAAGACTTAAACTACTTCAGTCTGTGTGCATTGAATTTATTTAATACACGAGTTTCACAATTTGAGTTGAATTACTGAAATAAATGAACTTTTCCATGACATTCTAATTTATTGAGATGCACCTGTACTTTCCAGATGCACTGTAAGCATCGAAATATTATTTTTCTTTACATCATAATGTTCCTTTATTATGGGCTCTAAAGGTTAGTGCCTCTAATGAATACACTAATATCTAGTACCTTGATGTACCCCCTTCATGGAAAATTCCAGGGACATAATGGATTAAAATGATCATAATCTTGTATAACAGCAGAAAGTACTTAGTTGTGTTCAAGCAACTATTACATCAGGGTGTTATACATTACTTTACTACATATTTTTTTCTCTTTGATTGATTTAAACTCTAATTTCAGACCTAATGGCTGAGAATGAAGTGGAGAAAGAAAGATCTCAAAAATCTCAAATCACTTGCCGTCAGTGTGGAAAGAGTTTCACACGCAAACAGAGTCTCGAGATTCACATGAGGATCCACACTGGAGAGAAACCGTTCACATGTGATCAGTGTGGAAAGTGTTTCAAACGAAAAGAACACCTTAAGGAACACATGAACATCCACACTGGAGAGAAATCGTTCACATGCGTTCACACTGCGACAAGATATTCAGTTGTTCAGGTCATCTGAAAACACACGACAGGATCCACACCGGAGAGAAACCGTATCGCTGCACTGCATGTGGGAAGACTTTCACTCACTCAACTCTACGCAGGCATGCCAAAACTCACATTAAGTAGCTTATCTTTAGTTCCAGAACTTTCAAGTGCGAAACCACATCTCTTCCCTATTAGTCTGTCCTAATCAGCGACGAGACAAAGAATCATCTAAATTAGTCACAGTGAGTAAAGTTAATCTTTAAGATGAAGTTCGAGGATGATGTTCCTCCCCAAAGTACAGTATCTCTCGTATAACACTTTGCTCAATAATATAATCTATATCAATTTGCTTTATGATGAGTTTCATTTTATGTAGTTTGTGTACACTTTTATAAAGGAAAGTATATGTTTTTTTACGAACTTTTCTTGCTCAATAAGCTGAAGAGGCTGATTTATTTTAAACTGTTGTTATCAAATCAAATAGGTATTCATCCACTTTTTGTGTATTTTAAAAAAGCAGATGCAAGATTTATGTCATGTAGCTTTGCAACTGGCTTTCTTCACTTTTATTCTCTTAAAATGATTTGCTAACTTGTTAATCAATAAAGAGGGAGATGTCTCATTCGTTTCGACTTTTACTTTCTGTATTTGCTGCAACAAATATTAAACTTTTATTGTTCATTTTTATTGTTCGTGCCTCCTTGCATCAAGAATAAGTAATTTCATAATTTGATTTACATCTCATGAAGAGTCATGAAAGTACAGATGAAATGGCAAAGAGATGTCTTGGCAAGATGTATCAAGAAAGAGAAAATATAGAAGTAATAGCTTTAAAAAATTTGTTAAGGCCTTACATCAGATGTGCGTCAACAGCTATAATCAGATGCAAACTCCTCACCTTTCAGTGACAACTCACTTTTTTGAGATCAAAATGGGTCACCAATGAGATTTGCTTACAAGCGTACTTGTGATTTAACAAGGGTAAATAAAGAACTGGTTGTTTCAATAAGTTTTGTGTAGTATTTTCTTTACTCTTTGCTTCTAATATTTTATGTATTTGAGATCAAGTTCAAGTTCGTGTGTATTTATAAAGCACATTTAAAAACAACAAGCATTGTACCAAAGTGCTGTACAATTTATAAACTTAATTAAACAATATCAAAAAGCAACAACAAATAGATAAAAACGAATAAGATACAAATAAAAGCATGCAAGATCAACCGTAAACAACTTTATAACCCCAATATTATCAGGCAACACCATAGGCTAAAGAGAATAAATGAGTCTTCAATCTAAATTTAAAAGTGTCCAACGTGGGAGAGGATCTCACGGCAACTGGAAGTGCATTCCACTGTTTAGGAGCCGCAACTGCAGAAGCTCGGTCACCCTTAGTCTTTACACGGGACCGGGGAACAGAAAGAAGCAATTGACTAGTTGCCCGGGTTGGCGTTTTTCTATTTTTGCTTTCTTGAGTGTACACTTCCGGTTCCGAAATATGAAGTGAGGGAAGATATGAATGATGGCACTGTTTTATACACGATGTCTCCAAGACCTACCAAAGGTTACAATCAGCGATGTACAAGCTAGTACAAGCGGCAAGCTCAGCCCCGAGGAGCAAAAGGGAAAAGGGGTTCAAGATGTATATATCTAGTTTCATCGACAACTATGAAGCGAAGTTATACAACATTAGCTAACTGACTGGCAAGCTCGATAGCTCTAGTTAACGTTACTGGCTAACTTTGACAACTTGACAGGATATTTGATCCAGTGTAAAATGTTTTGATGGTATACAATTAAGTTTATGCATAACATGAATGATGAACAATACCCCACAGTTTCAAACAAAGATTCATCAGGGAGGGTGAGCATCAGGACTACCTGTTACAGGTCGATGAGAAAGAGCGAGAAGCCTCACGACCTCAGAGTAGGGAGTAGAAATAAGAAGTGTTCATCAGTTCAAAGCCTCAATCAGGTTCATGTTCTGTGGTTTTGATGTGGCTAGGGGAGGTAACGTTAATCTGTAATTTAGGATTCAAACAAGCCTAGCTAGCTGACGTTTTGCAACAGGTTGCATAGTAACAACATCGACTGGTAAAGTTAGCTAGCTATTTGTGTGTAGCATGAAATGGCTAAGTTATTTATTTTCGTTTTGCAACACTGTTGCAAAATGACGAATAAATGACCTAAACATACACCTAGCTTTCATGGAAACCACAGAAATCAGTTGTGACGGCTGCTGTTCTTTACTGTATGTTTATTATAATCCATGCACGGTCCAGTTATCTGTATACAGCATTGTAATAGTCCAGCCTCGCAAATGTGGTATTTACACTGTAATTACATGGAATAAGGGGAACGAGCACCACTTTAATTTACAGCCCACAAATGTTGTATTTACCCTGTAACTACGTGGAACAAGGGAGGAACAAGCACCGCTTTAATTCACAGCCCGCAGATGTTGTATTTACCCTGTAACTAAATGGCACAAGAGGGGAACAAGCACCGCTTTAATTTACAGCCCGCAAATGTTGTATTTACACTGTAACTACGTGGAACAAGGGAGGAACAAGCACCGCTTTAATTTACAGCCCGCAAATGTTGTATTTACACTGTAACTACGTGGAACAAGGGAGGAACAAGCACCGCTTTAATTTACAGCCCGCAAATGTTGTATTTACACTGTAACTACGTGGAACAAGGGAGGAACAAGCACCGCTTTAATTTACAGCCCGCAAATGTTGTATTTACACTGTAACTACGTGGAACAAGGGAGGAACAAGCACCGCTTTAATTTACAGCCCGCAAATGTTGTATTTACACTGTAACTACGTGGAACAAGGGAGGAACAAGCACCGCTTTAATTTACAGCCCGCAAATGTTGTATTTACACTGTAACTACGTGGAACAAGGGAGGAACAAGCACCGCTTTAATTTACAGCCCGCAAATGTTGTATTTACACTGTAACTACGTGGAACAAGGGAGGAACAAGCACCGCTTTAATTTACAGCACACAAATGTTGTATTTACCCTGTAACTACATGGAATAAGGGGAACAAGCACCACCTTAATTTACAGCCCGCAAATGTTGTATTTACACTGTAACTACGTGGAACAAGGGAGGAACAAGCACCGCTTTAATTTACAGCCCGCAAATGTTGTATTTACACTGTAACTACGTGGAACAAGGGAGGAACAAGCACCGCTTTAATTTACAGCCCGCAAATGTTGTATTTACACTGTAACTACGTGGAACAAGGGAGGAACAAGCACCGCTTTAATTTACAGCCCGCAAATGTTGTATTTACACTGTAACTACGTGGAACAAGGGAGGAACAAGCACCGCTTTAATTTACAGCCCGCAAATGTTGTATTTACACTGTAACTACGTGGAACAAGGGAGGAACAAGCACCGCTTTAATTTACAGCCCGCAAATGTTGTATTTACCCTGTAACTACGTGGAACAAGGTGTTACGGGGCTGACAAGACGTGAGACGTACGGATCCATTTGCAAACTTTATTCACAGGCATGGTCAGAAACAGGCATGGGTCAGACAATGGCAAACTGGTATGGAGAAGAGAAGGCAAGGGCAATCCGGTAAACTAGCGAGGGTCAGTCGACAGCAAACGGAATCCAACAGGGCGAGACAAGGGAGGGATAAATCCAGGAAAACAGGCAAAGATCAGAAACCAAGAAAACAGACAGGGCAAGACTAGGCTAGGACTGGGAAACTAACGAGGGCTCTGTAAAGTAGCTATCACTGCTGGCGATAAGCGCATACAATACTCGGCAGTTTGAAAGGAGTGAGATTGAGTGTTAAATAGTGAGTGAGTGATATGATACAGCTGTGTGCAATCAGTGCTGTGTGCAATCAGTGTAATGAATGATGGGATATGTAGTCCGGGGTGATATGCAACAGTGTGTAGTGCGAGAGTCAATGAAAATGGAAAGGGTGACCTCTGATGGCTAGCAG
>NW_015551050.1:223190-223694 GCF_001515605.1 Sinocyclocheilus anshuiensis
AAAAAATCTATCAATAAACAGTCAGGTAACTCAGAATAGTGAGCGATGGCTAAAAACTCTCGGATATGGTTCTCCAATGATCGTGGACCCTGTTTAAGGGCTAAAAAAATTCTTGCTGTGTCCATACCTGGCCAATGTTCCTCAGAAAAGCTGCTGGATCCTTGTTGGGCTGAGTATTCTGTAACGGGGCTGACAAGACGTGAGACGTGCGGATCCATGTGCAAGCTTTATTCACAGGCGTGGTCAGAAACAGGCATGGGTCAGACAATGGCGAACTGGTATGGAGAAGACAAGGCAAGGGCAATCCGGTAAACTAGCGAGGGTCAGTCGACGGCAAACGGAATCCAACAGGGCGAGACAAGGGAGGGATAAATCCAGGAAAACGGGCAAAGATCAGAAACCAAGAAAACAGACAGGGCAAGACTAGACTAGGACTGGGAAACTAACGAGGGCTCTGTAAAGTAGCTATCACTGCTGGCGATAAGCGCATACAATACTCGGCAG
>NW_015551050.1:223714-223964 GCF_001515605.1 Sinocyclocheilus anshuiensis
GGAGGAACAAAGCACCACTTTAATTTACAGCCCACAAATGTTGTATTTACACTGTAACTACGTGGAACAAGGGAGGAACAAGCACCGCTTTAATTTACAGCCCACAAATGTTGTATTTAGCCTGTAACTAAATAGAACAAGAGGGGAACAAGCACCACTTTAGTTTACAGCCCGCAACTGTTGTATTTACACTGTAACTACATGGAACAAGGAGGTAACAAGCACCACTTTAATTTACAGCCCGCAAATA
>NW_015551050.1:224467-225237 GCF_001515605.1 Sinocyclocheilus anshuiensis
GATCAACTGTGACTAGACTCGACTCAGGAAGATCAACTGTGACTAGACATGACTCATGACGATCAGTTGTGATTTGACTAGACTCATGAATATCAGCTGTGACTTGACTAGACTCATGATGATAAACTGTGACTTGATCTGACTCATGATGATCCGACTGAACTCAGGGAGATCAGCTGTGACTTGACTGGACTCATGAAGAACAGGTGTGACTTGACTTGCCTCACGAAGATCTGCTGTGAGTTGACTTGACTCAGGAGGATCAATGGTGACTTGACTGGACTCAAGATGGGCAGCTGTGACATGACTGGGTGCTGTTATGTCCGCCATCTTGTGAGCGTGCTCCGCTGTCGCCGCCATCATGCGAGCGCACTCTGGTGCGGCCGCCATTTCACGAGCGGGTTGTATCACCGGAGTAGTGATCAGTAAACTTGAATATCCCGGAGCTTGTGGTTGACTAAACTCAGCAGCCACCATTACAGGCACAGACGCGGTATCACGTTCTTCCTCCACGATACCCACAGTACACAAAGAGCCCACAGTCAATAAAGCATAATCCATAAATTGACAGTGACGAACGCGGACCCTCAAGTATGAGCTTCGACTTTAGCGGTTGATTAATGCCATTACAGAAAAAATCTATCACAACACAGTCCGGTAAATCAGAGTGATAGGCAATGTCCAGATACTCTTGAATGTAAGCCTCGAGCGAGCGTGTGCCCTGCTCGAGGGCTAACAACAGCCTTGCAGTGTCCATACCTGGCCAATGT
>NW_015551050.1:225626-226044 GCF_001515605.1 Sinocyclocheilus anshuiensis
GACCGGCACTTCTTTTTTTTCCACTTCAAGCACTGCCTGTAACTACATTGAACAAGGTGATGACACTTTGGACTTAAACACAGAACAAGGGTGTATTTGCACAGTAATTACAGAGAAAAATATTGCACTAGTTTTAATTTAATTGTTTGATGGCCAAATTAAACCTTTTTTTTTTTGCTATAAAAACACCACAGTATACATCCACTGAAATACTGTTGTAAAAATGAAAAGTGTTGTATCATGTATTTTTTCTGCGAACAGCTGGAAAGAGGTAAGCTTGTTTTAAGCTGCATTAACCCTCGATGGTATATCATGCAAAGTTATTTGGTGATAGTGGTGTTGGGAAGTTTCTGATGTGAAGTTGCTGAGATCGATGAATAAGCTTTCATAAGGTAAGTAGACTGGTGAATTATAAATA
>NW_015551050.1:226246-227489 GCF_001515605.1 Sinocyclocheilus anshuiensis
GTGAATTATAAATCATAGCAGAAACTCATTAACTCATTTCACTAGATGTCCAGTTTTGTTGTTCAGTAATCTTCATCATGTATCCTTTAATAATAGAATGTTTAAAAAATGCCTAGGCCTATAATAAAATACCAATATAACATTTTAAAAAGTATATCGTCTTTCTAAATCACTCCCAAACATAAGATTGTTTAGGCCATACATACCACGTAATATTAGAATAGATACCCCTTAGTTTCAAAATACTTACAGTATAAAGGATTTGTAATTTTACAGGTTGTTACCCCTTTATTCCCCAAATGTCGCATATTATTCCCCTATACCTACACGGAAGTACTGAATAAGTACACTATAATTACAAAAAAGTTACGCTGTAACTTCAGTTTACATACGTAGTTCTTTGCAGGTTGCATATCTGGTTCTTACCCCCTTATTACCCAAACATAACACATTGTTCCCTTATACCTACACGTACGTTCTTTATAGGTACACTATAATTACAGAAACGTACACCGTAAATTCAGTATACTCACGCAGTTCTTTGCAGGTTGTAATCTAAAGTGTTACCTTTTATTTAAATGCAACATACATATTTACCTCTTTCTTTGAAGCAATTTTCTCCCCCTTTTGATGTATTCCACCTCTTCATTTCCAGGGAAGCACACTATTATGAGTCTCCAGTGAATTCTGAAAAAAAATTAATAGACAATATAAATAAAACTGGTTTTGATAATTACACAGTGCTAGTATTTTAAGGGGCACAATCATTTCCTTAATTACAAACATGTATTGTTATTGAGAATGTTGCACTTGACAAATATTTGAGTTTCCCAGAAAGCTGTGAAGAAAAAGAAATAACCAGTAAATAATGTAAAGTTCTTACACAAGAACATTCTCAACAATCAAAAGATAGTCCTTACGAAAAATGTCCTCATGCTTTGTCCAGCTGATGACATCTGTAAATCCACTACAGTTGCATAGACACGATAAAGAGGGTAAATTATTTGGTTACAATTTAATTGTTCAATAATAGAGTTCAGTATACAATTACTGTATGTGTCACATCACGCTGTTGAGGGAACATGCTGGAGTCACGAGGAAACGTTTAACAGTCCTTAAAGGGGTCATATGATGTGATTTCAATGTTTCCTTTCTCTTTTGAAGTGTTAAAGATCTGTAAAGTTGCAAAGACTAAAGTCTCAAATCCAAAGAGATATTCTTTATAAAAGTTAAGAGTCAACCA
>NW_015551050.1:227749-232287 GCF_001515605.1 Sinocyclocheilus anshuiensis
GCCCCCACATACCTACGTCACTATCTGGGAAGATTTGCATAACGCCGCCCAAATGTTCACGCAAAGAAAGAAGGCATAACTTTTATTCTCGCCGTAGTATTGTTGCCGCCGCCATGTTGTGAATGCGCTTTGTGTTTCGTTGTGAAAACGAAACTACTTTGTTTGGTCTTCCAAAAGAGGTCGATATCCGCTTCGTCATGCCTAGAGCTGATCTGTGCTGGTCGCTGAGGAAATACATTTAAACCGCATAAACACATTTCATTACACCAAATACACAAAATAATGTTCTTTTTAGCAACATCATATGACCCCTTTAATCATGAAATCACGGGTGGGAACTAAGGAGGAGGCTCAAGAGGAGAACGGATGTCCGGGAGGGGGCCGGTAGACAGAATCCAGGGAGGAGACGATTGAGGGAGGAGCCAGGGAGGAGACAGGAGGGGCTTGGAGCAGGAGGAGCCCAGCTGGACCCAGGCCACAGCCATAATGTCGACCCACGGTGGGAAGAGGAATGGCCGCCGACAACAGGGGGGCGACCAATGGCGGCGGAGAAGGTGGCGGAGGAGCCCGAGGTGGAGACGGAGAGCCAACGAGCCAGGGGGATGCCGAGGATCCGGGGGGCCAGGGTGGAGCCAAGGGCTAGTCTCCGGGCATTCAGGGCTTAACTCTGGATCGGAAGCCCCCTCTAGGCTGAATACGGGAACAGGATGGCGCTCAGGAGGAGCGGACACTTGAGGCTTCTTACGAGGAGCTGGCACTAGAGGGCGCTTTCTAGGAGCGGGCACTGGAGGGCGCTCTGGACTGGATTCGGGTCCTCTCCTCTTCGGTTTGGCACTTTTGCTGCGCCATACTCAGCTCACACTCAGCTGCGGTGCAGGGGGCGGAGCTCCTCTCCACGCTCACACCGTCCGCAGCCAGGGTTTCTGCAGACTTGAACAAGTTAATCCATTACACAAGCTAGCTTAGATTATTTTAAATTAATATTTATATTGCATATTATCTATATGTTTATAAGTTTTAGAATCAATAGCTTTAAACATGACTACATATGAGCTTAGATTAGAAGTGTTTTTATACCTGTAAGTGCAAGTAAAAGTTAGTTTATAGAGTTGATCGTATTTATATGTTTTCTTTAAGTTTTCCTCTTATCGTTTCATCTTGTAAATGTGTTTAAATTCTTTGTATTGTTCAATCTTTTAATCTTTGGTAGTGAATCGCACTGACTCTCTCACGATAAGTGAATCACAGTTACAAGGCATCTGATTGGCTGTTCATTACTGATGTCACTCTTTCATGTGCACGCGCCCCATTAACTCAGGATCAAGCTTGAGTTGACAGAGAAAGTTGATGATCAGCTTAATGGTACCAACAAAGCCGGATTGGACTGTTTTGGCTTTGTCAACTCAAAACGAATCCTGTAACCCTGAGTTTGTTCAGCCACCATCATGGTACAAGGCCCCTGTTCAAAGCTGCTAGTTGGTTGGTTGGTTAGGCCGATTTGAAGGGCTCGACGAGGAAAAGGGGGCCTGGAGGTACGCGATTTCTACTGGGGGACCTGAGTCATTATGGCACCCCTGGTTATTTATATAGCACATTTAAAATCAACAGTCAATAATATTAGGTTATAAATAGTATATTTAAGTCTATTCTGAAAGCACACCTCTATTCTGTGGCATACAATTGCCCCTAAGTGTTGGGACAATGATGTATATTGTGTTGTGTGTCCATTTGAGTAATTTTTAGACATGTAAAGAAAGCACTTTGGTCAACTTGTTGTTTTTAAATGGGGACATTGGTTGGTTGGACAAAATTTGTCTTGATTTTTTCCTGAACTCTAGAGTAAAATCCTGTGAAACTTGACACAGACAAGAGTAATGTTCATCCTGAAGAAGAATTGATGTAACATTTTGTGTTAACTCTGAAGGAATTGTAATAATGCTAGTAGAAAAAGCAGGAAATGATCAGTTAAAAAAAAAAAAAAATTTTTAGGCAAGGCAAGTTTATTTATATAGCACATTTCATACACAATGGTAATTCAAAGTGCTTTACATAAAAGGAAGTAAAATAATTATAAAAAAAAAAATCAACAATATAACGGAATTTAAAAACTTTTACAATGACTTAAAAATTGATCTATGATTAATTAAAACAGTTAAGAATAGAAAAAGATTATACATAAAATACAGTGCAGTCAGTAGGGACGTAGCACAGTGCTCATTCAGTAAATGCACAGCTAAGAGTTTTTAGTCTGGATTTAAATGTGGCTAACATTTTAGCACATCTGGGGCCTCATTTATAAAATGTTGCGTATAAACCGTTCCTAAATTTGTTCTAAGATCATTTCTCAAAATTGCATAAGTACGATTCAGAGAAAATGAACGTGCGCACAAAAACTCGTGCGTACGCCTCTCTTCCAGATGGGAGATTTATAAATCGCAAATGATCTTGAAATTGTGCGCAGCTGACTGGTGTCAGATCTCCGCCTTGTAAACGCCCCCTAATTAATATCATTACCATATAAAAGAGCACACGCCAATATCAGAATTTCTATTCTTGAGAATGACGAGCACAAAGAAAAAAGAAAAAAACTTTACTGAGTCTGAAATTGAGGTCCTGCAGCCGTTGGTAGAGGTTCGTGCGGGGATGCTTTTTATTTAATAATGTGTTATTATTCTGTGGACAAACAATGTGTGTGTGGTTACATTTTTTTTCTATTGACTATTATCAAAATTACTACTTCTAGAAACAGTAGTAGTAGTAGTACAAATTAGGTTTCCAAAAGTAAGAATAAACGACGAATTCAAGTAAAATTTTCAGTCATCAAAAGTGAGCCATCCTACTTTTAAAATCACTTGCTATGACAACTAATAAAAGAGTTTAGTATCACGAAATTCTTGCAGAACTTTAAAAAACATTATTGAAAGAAAAATTGGGCATTTCATATCATAATAAAATCAATTATTACACGATTATGGTCTCCGGTCTGAAAAAACCTGCATGTGATTTGGCATTTCTTTCTATTTACACAGTTTACTAATGCTGCTCAAATGTGCCATTAATGTACTGACACAAAATAGTGTATTTTATACAAATATAACTGATGTAAATGACAAAAACAAAGTTTAAGGCTGATGTCTCTATTCATTTTCACCGACGCAAAGCAGCAGATGTTATAAATAAAAACAGTTAACTGTTATTGAACAGAATATATTAAAACCGTTATTGCATGACATGGGCCTATTATTACACAGACAAAACAGTCGAGATGTGTTTATGCCTTTTTTTTTTTCTATTTTACGCATTTGTAGTAAATCAAGACTTCGCAAGTTCTCTTGTAAAATAAAATTATAAACAACAACATGGAATAAACTGTGTACAGAAAGCGAGTAAAGAACTCTCAACATTAGGCTACTAACAAGTTCAGTTTAATCTTGCAAAAACTCCCGTTAATACAAAATCTGACTACACTGCATTAATCTCGTACACTGCATCTTTGTTGTTTATGATGAATTCGGTGCTTGCACGTACACCGCTTTTATTATTATTGCAGCTTAAAAACAGTCAGAGATGCATTTATGCATTTTTTTCTATTTTACGCATTAGTAGTAAACCAAGACTTCACAAGTTCTCTTGTAAAATAATAAAAAACAACAACAACATGGAATAAACTGTGTACAGAAAGCGAGAAAAGAACTCTTAACATCAGGCTACTAAAAAGGTCAGTTTAATCTCGCAAAAACTCCCGTTAATAAAAAATCTGACTACACTGCACACCGCGTACGCACATTTTATAAATGAGGCCCCTGATCTCTTCTGGAAGCTGATTCCAACTGCGGGCGGCATAATAGCTAAAAGCAGATTCCCCTTGTTTTGTGTGAACCCTTGGTATTTCTAACTGACTCGATCATAATGATCTGAGTGCTCTGTTAGATTTATATTCAGTGAACATATCTGCTATGTATTTAGCTTCTACTGTTGAGAGAGGGATAATGTGTCTGGTGAGCAGGGCTGTGGCTCTGGTGTTTCCGGTGGCTGTGATATGTTGTCCTGGCTTCCCTGGCTGTTTTCCAGAAAGACGTCCTTGTGTGCCGAGTCTTGGAGCTGTTCTGATACGTCACAGTCTGTCTGTGATGAGCTCTGTGGGCAGGACTCAGCCGGGATAGTTTCCATGAGTAGGGTTGGGTATCGATTGGGTTTTTTACGATACCGGTGCCAAATCGGTACTTTTAAACCGGTACCCGTGCCTGAACCGATACTTAAAAAAAAGAGCCACAGAGGGCTGCGTGGTGTTATCAGTGTCCTTGTGGGATGTGTCAACCACATGATGACTCTGAAGCTGATATGAAGTCCTGTCGTCGCTCATACTCTGTCCAGGTGTGTGTGTGTGTGTCATTCAGGTTGAGTAGTTTGACACACACTACTGAAGGATGACGGAGGGAGAAGTAGATATTGTCCTTCAGCACTCTTGCACCAAGTTTGTTTGGGTGGAGGCCATCCCGTTTAAACAGTTGTCTATGGCCCCAGAAAAGATTGAAGTT
>NW_015551050.1:232309-233266 GCF_001515605.1 Sinocyclocheilus anshuiensis
CCCCACATGGAGGATGATTCGATTCGCAGTCTTGTGCTTCATCAGAATGTTCCGGAGTTCCTTGTTCACATCAGAGACGGTTGCTTGTGGAAAGCAGCATGTTGTTGTAGTCCTACTACTGATGTTTTTGATAATAGTCACCCACTACCAGAGTCCTGGGCTCGGCTGCGCTCTGAGCTGAATGCCGCTGTCTGCTCGACCTTGAGCGCCTGTTAGTAGCAATGTTAGCTTGCTGGCTGATACGATCCATGTTCAGTTACATTTGGAGATTACTCCCCCACATTCATTAATGCTTCAAATCTGTTCTCAAGGTGTATAGGGGGTGGTAGAATACCAGTGTTTGCAAGCCTTCTCGCAGCCATATCTGGTCGACACACTAATCGATGGCAGAGTAATTAGAGCAATTGAATTAAGTTTAAACTTGGGTTTCTGTTTTTATTCAAAGTCCGTCTCTTAAAAAAAGACAATTCTAAGAATTGTTTCTAAACACATTATAAATGTTAGAAATACATTGCGGAAACATGTTACAAAGACTGTGAACTATGTAGTACTTAATTGTGGAGTAAAACAGTTAAACAGGTTTTTACCATTTTCGTGTTCAGGATTTTTTTTGGGTGGGGCTAAAATCATGACTTGATGAGTCACTGAGCATGGCCCCTCCCCTAACACTATAAGACATGTGTTCGACTTGAAGCAGCACTGCGCAGATCGATCAGTGTGTGACATCAAAGTACAGCGCTACAGAGAGCAGACGCATGAGATCTCCTCATGCTTTCGAATCACTCTCCTGTCATACACTGATCGTTCTGCACAGCCCTGCTTCAAGTCGAACACACCTAATAACTACAGCGCAGTGGTTTGCCCGCTCAATCGCGAGTTACTGCCGTTCGTTACTACAGCCTAGAGGTTGCTAGCTAGCTATGCCTTTGTCACGTAAATGCATAATACCTGGTTGCA
>NW_015551050.1:233300-241886 GCF_001515605.1 Sinocyclocheilus anshuiensis
CCCCCCCCAGCGATTGAGAGAAGAGAATACTGCTTATTTTTTCAAGATTTTGATAGCTTATTTTATTAACTTGGCGGGGGTTTTTTTGCATTTAAATTTGGCTGGGTGGTTAATAACACACTTTTCTGTGGTGTGATAAACTCAGAACACACATTTAATATCGACTTTACACAGATTTTAAAAAGGAACCTGTTGCAGTTGTTCAAATGTTATCCAAACTATCAATTGCTTCCTGTTCTGAGAATTTTCTCCATTCATCTGGTATCGTACCCTTCGTCCCCTCAAATGTTTTTTTGTAGTATTCTTCAATATCTTTCTGGAATCTGCACACAAACCACTTCCAGTAGGGCAGTTCAGAGAGATCAGAGGTGATGCTCCAGTTAGCAAATCTTTCTCCTGCTGTTCTGTATTCTCTCCAGGGGTGTACAGAATCAGATTTATTGGGATGAAAACATTGATCACTTGCTACAGCTGATGTGCAGATGGTTATAGTCAGGTATGTTGAATTACTTTGATACCTCCCAGTTATTCCACTAACACGATGAAAAGAAACCCTGTGATCTCCATCATGGTTTTCTATGGTGTTGGTGCAGATGGCTTTACAGAACGGACACTGATCACCTCTGTCAGTGCTGTTGGGTTCAATCAGAAGCTCATCTGGTCTGAATTTATAGTCCAGCTTTACTGGAAATGTCTCTGTGTTGAATCTACTGCTGATGTCAGACATTATAGCAGGAAGTTCTTTATCTATCACATCTTCTAAGAGTTTCACTTCAACATCATCATGTTTCACTCCACTGAGGTCTTTTTCAGAGAAGATCAGCTCATCTGAGAGCTGCTGTGTGAAACTCTTCAACCACAAACCAGCATCTCCTCTGTTCTCTTGAACATGTTCAGTAGATTCATGTGCTGCTCTCATGATCTTCTGCTGCAGGAGTTCAATGTTCTCCTTCATCTTGGGTAAAACACTGTCACTGAACTTATTAGTGTTGTACCGACTGACTTCATCTCTGATGAAACTCTTGAAGTGCTCTCTGGGATTATGAATGTAGCTTATGTATTTGTCAAAATGCTTCTCTTCTGCCAGTGTCTTCAAGATGTGTTTGTCCAGATTTGACCTGTTTCCATTCAGTGATTCACAGTTTGATCTCATTTCATCCGTCAGATCTCTGGCAGTCTTCTTGTAGACGCTCTGCTCAATGGGCTCTTTCAGTTTCTGACAGATGATCTCACCAAATATAACAGCTGATGTGGATCCATGACAGCATTTCTGGAAAATACTATAGTACTCTTTTATCTTCTTCTCAACATATATTACAGGATCATTGGCTTCCTTAAAAAGTCTGTGTTGGTCATTGATCTTCCTGTTTGCTCTCATACAGATGGAAAGAACCAAATCCCTAAAGAATTCATTCTTGAATACATATTTCACTTGTCCTTCCTCATGTTCTGTTACCTTTGTCTTGATGTACTCTATGATTTGTTGAATGTAGCTTTTGTTGTAGCCCATCTTTGAAATGTTAAATGACAGAATCTGTTTGTCTGTCTGCTGATCAACATCTGTGACTAAAGATCTAATCTGAGCTTCATCCTCTTTTGATAGAGCATAATGAAATGTCTCTTTAACAGCTCTCAAGGCTTTTTTAATATGTCCTGTATTTCCACTAGATTTCTTTAACAGTACATAATCTGTATAACTCGTCACAGTGAAAATATCCCTGCTCTTCCTCCAGTGATCAGCAGGAACACTTCTATAGATGTCACTGAGGATCTCTCTCACATCTCTCATTATGTCAATGTCTCTGATTGGAGGAGTGTCTCTGATGATCTTCTTCACACTCTGTTCCCAAAACAAATCAAACTCTTTCTTCAGTGTTTCTTCATCTTTTGCTTTGTCTTTTAGTTTTAAGGCAAGTTCTTTGCTCTTTTCAAAGAGCGTATTTTCATGATGTGTCCTCTGAGCATCAATCGTTTTCTTAAGGTCTCGCTGCTGGAGAATCTCGTTCAATTTTCTCTTTGTTTCTCTCACAATGTTTTCCTGAATCTCTTTGATTTTGATTTCAAATGATGTTTTCCACTGAATCAGTATATTTGCATCTCTGTCTTTTTCAAAGAATTCAGACATTGATTTTTTCACTTCTTCACTTGTCTCCTTTAGTTCTTTTTGAAGATCAGTTTCCTCGACCTCGTGAATTGCTTCATTTTCTATTTTGTTGTGTAGTTTGTTCTCATTTTCCATCATGGCACTGCGAAGACTCCAGGACCACTTGCTGTATTCGGTCTCCAGTTTCCTGTAGGCTGAAATCTCCAGAGAATTTCTGAAGCTGAAGACGAATCGCTCATTCAGTAAAGCCTCCCAGAGATCTTTAATACGATCTTTTAAGTCTTTCAGTCTCATTCCATGTGATTCTGAGGCATGAGACATTATAGTTTCCTTCAGTTCTTGAATGTTCTCACAGTAGTTTGGGTTTGGTTTTGCCATGGGTGGGCTGCCCTCCCAGAGCTGAGCAAAATACTTCACATCTTTCTGAACATCAAATCTAATCACATCACTGAAACATTCTGCAGCACATTCTTCCTCTTTAGCAGCGAGTTTTGTCATCTCATCCAGTGTCTCCTGCAGTCGTCTCCTTCCCTCCATGTTCTTCTCTCCAGCTGTGAGGTCTGAAACATTCTGATGCACAAACACACAGCTGGGATTCAGTCTGACCTTCTTCATTCTAAGGAAAGCCTGAACAACAATCTGAAGAATGTCCTGCATCTCAGCTGGGTTTTCACCAAAGATGTTGATCAGTGTCAGCTTTCCAAGACCAACAACAAATGTGGCCAGTTCATTGTCATGATGTCTTGTTGATCTTCCAGCCAGTTCTAGAGCACGAAGTCCCTCGGTATCAACAACCAGAAAATAGTCAAATTTCATCAGTGTTTTCATCTCGTCTGAGACTCTGATCAGCTGCATGAAAGCTCCTCTGGTGCACCGGCCAGCACTGACGGCGAACTGGAGTCCAAACATGGCGTTCAGCATGGTGGATTTCCCAGAGCTCTGGATCCCTAAAACTGACAGCACAAAGACACTCTGGTCTCCCAGTTTCTTGATGAGTTGATCTAGAACAGCAGAGATCCAGATCACAGGAACATGAGCAGCATCTCCATCCATCAGCTCCAGTGGAAATCCAGAGATCATCATCTGTGCTGCAAAACTAGGGAGAGAAGAGAAGTCTTTCAGTTCTTTCTTGTTCTTCTTCTTCACAGATGAACATGATTCATAGATCTGACCGATCTCCCTCATGATGTGCTCCAAACCAAAGGCTGCAGCTTGAAGATCCTCGGATATTCTCTCAAGTTCTGTTTGTTCAGCTTTGAGTTGTTCAGATTTATTATGACTCTCTTTCAGTTTTACAACTGCTGACCACTTTTCATCATATTTGTGATGTAGAGCAGAAAGATCAGCTGATGTATGCTCATCCAGAAGAATTCTGAGCCATTTAAGGAAAAATGTCTTTTTTGCAGCATGCGAGTTAATTTCTTTAATAAAGAGTTTCATAAACTTACTGATGTCAGACTCATGCTGCCATTGACGGATTTCATTCATTTCTGTTTGTTTTCTACTGATGTCCATTTCTATCTCATCTCCTCGAAGTCTATGTAGTTCTTTGTTCTTCTGACACCACTGATGCCACAGTTTCCCCTGATGAGGCAGAAATGATTCTTTGACTTTTGTCAGATCTTTCTTCTCTAGTAAACTCATCATCTGCTGTGCTGCTTCTCTTCCTCTCCTGCAGTCTTCATCATCTGCCTCATCTACTCTTATGTCTGAGTGCTTGGACACATCTTCAAGTCTGAAAGTATAAGATGAGTCTGAGAGACAATCATTTATAACTCTTCTGAGTTCTTCAGCAACAACTGACTGATTTCTATTTTTCAGACCGATTTTGAATTTCACTTTCTTTATCTCAATCACAGCTGATTCATCCTCTGTAAGAACACAAATGAGTGGCTTTCCATTTCTGAACAGGTTCTGGATATTTGCTGCATTTCTGTCATTCCTGTCCAGTTGTGGTAGAAGAACAACATTGACTGAGCTCATTTCAGTGAGGATCTGCAACTGTTTCTCATGGTCTCCTGCATCACCGTGTAGATTACAGAACGCAACACAGTCGGTGAATTTATCATCATTTTTCCCAGAGGGGCAGAACCAGGCGATCTCCACCACTCCATCCATCAGGACTCTGGTTCTGCTGCTGCCTGGGCAGTTCCTGTGGAAGAACGTGTTGTGTTTCTCATTGATCAGACTGTTCATCAGCTGAGACTTGGATGAAGACACAGAGCCAAACCTGAAGAAAAACACCATTGATGTTTCTGCCTTGTAAATCGACAGGGTTTTACTGATGGTCTCATTGTTGGTGTTTCTCTTCCAGCTCTTATTGATTTGTCTGAATGTCCAGAGAGGAAACTCAATCTGATGTTTGAATGGATCAGCAACAAGCAGAGGCAGAGCGTACTGACACTGGGACAGTTTAGTGACCATCAGCTGCTTCAGGAAACCATCAGCACAATGAAACACAGCCATCTGAACATCCATCGGGTCTATTCCCTCAGATTGGCTTGATCCTTTGTTTGACAATGGTATGTTTTCTACAACATCAAAAATATCACTCTCATTATCAGATGACATATTGTCTTTTCCTTTTGCCTTATTCTGTACATTGGTCTCTTTAGTTGTAATGTATCTTGCTCTGTAGTTCATCATCAGTAGTTTTTGCATGAAAGTCTGAACCAGCTCATCTTCAGCACAAGACTCTTTACGGGATAAATGTTTATTTATCTGAAGAACATCTGCAGTTTTCAGTTTGTTGCGCCTGCCGTCAAGATGAAGTCTTTTGAATGTACTTTTTTTTATAGTCTCTTCCTGTTGTCGGCATCGATTTCTTTTGGCTCCTGTTTGTCTAAACTCCTTGTTTTTAACCTGTTGAATAAAAAAATAGGTTTACTGTCATTTAATTTGTTTTTAAAGATCAATACTGTCATTCTACTTTGTATTATCCAAATTTATCAGAAAAAAAATAAAGATATTACAGGACCAAAAATCTGTTCACAGAAGCTCTTACAATACAATTTGTATCTAGAAGATTGTACTGTTTCCTTTCAGTCGGTCACTCCGAGTCACGTCAGTGATTGACGAATTGGGATCTCGCTTAGAGAGACCAATCCACTTCGAGTGTAAACTAAACGAGCCAATGCACATTGGCATGTGATGACCACTGCCGCATCCAGCTGCCACTGATCACAGCATGAGCATAAAAAGGCAGCCGGTGCAACGCATACCAGCTTTTCGCTTCGGAGCCGAACGACAACATCCTTCTGCTCCTACCAAACTGCTTCGTGTGTGACGAGTCTAGCGCGCTCTCGGGAGCTTTTTGTGTTGGCGGATGGCGCTTCAGCAGTGGTCGTTCCTGTGTCGAGTGGGTTGCGCACTTCAGGCTGCACTACCCCCTGTCGTGCTGCAAACGGCCATTTCCCCTGTGCGTCTCAGCACGTAAAAGAGCATTTCCCTAAAAAAGCCAATTTCTCTAGAAGAGTACAATAAACTAGTGCGTCTTCGTAAAGACAACGGATCGTCTTTTTAAAGATGCCGTTTCTGGATGCGGTCGTTACCTGGCGCCGGGTGATTGCTGCCTCGTGTGTCTGGGCATTAAGCACGCTGAGGTGGCGTTCGCGGCTGAGTTATGTTCCCATTGCGGGAAGATGACCATCTCAGCTGCGGGCCAGGCTCCGTTTCCTCCAGGGGGGCAGAGCTCCGTTGCCTCTGCCGCGATCTAGTGTTCGTCCTGGCGGCAGCCAGGCATGGACTACTTTGGGCAGTAGCATGGGCGGTCTGATGGTTACAGTGGTGGCAAACCCCTCAGGGAACCAACCCTCGGGGGACCATCGCTCCTCTAGCGCTTCGCAACCAATTGAGCTGCCAAAGGAACGCGCTGGGCCCTCTTCAAAGAGCATACCAGCAGTATCCTTAGGTGCTCCTCCCGATGACCGGATGCCGATTACTGCATCGGAGGGAGAGCTTTCTGGAGAGGAAGATTCGGCTGCGCTGCCGCCCTCCGGGACAGTGTCAAGGCCTGAATCGGATCCAGAGATGTCGGCTATGCTTTCCCAGGCCGCCGAGAGGGTAAGGCAGGGCTCGAGTGGAAACCTTTACCGCGTCCCGGGCCCTCGAGGTTGGACGATTGGTTTCTCGGGGTGGCTCGCACTGGTTCTCAGCGCCCTGCCTCAGTGCCTTTCTTTCCGGAGGTGCATGAGCAGCTCACCAGTCATGGATGGCACCTTTTACTGCCGGAAACCGACCTGCTGGTTCCTCCTCCCTCACCACCCTAAACGGTGGTGCAGCTAGGGGGTATACAAGAGTCCCCCCGGTGGAGCGGTCAGTTGCAATTATGTCCTAAAACCGCCTCCACCCGGCAGGGCGAACTGTTCCTCCCCTCCCGGGTCTGTAGGTACTCGTCTGGCCTTTCCGGCGATGCTTATACGGCCTGAGGAGAAGCTGCCTCCGCCTTACACGCTACAGCGTTACTGCAGGTTAATCAGGCCAAGGCACTGAGGGACCTGCACGCCTGCTCATCGCCGAGGGCGGCCCCCTGCATCCGCCCCAGCTCCCGCGCCGCATCCGCCTCCAGCAAGCAGCACCTGGGTGTAGGCAGGCCGCCCCACCCGTACCGCCGGCGGCAGCGCCCCAGCCTGCTCGGCCCCCTGCATCCGCCCCTGCTCCCGCGCCACATCCAGCAAGCGGCACCGTGGAGCTGGAGGAAGCTGCTCTTTGGGGGATGGTGAAGGCACCTCTCTGTCCCCCTGAGGAGGGCCGGGTGGAGAATCTGGAAAATCTCAATGAGCAGTTTTCTCTGTCCCTGGGTCCCAGGAGAGCACGGAGAGTTGCGAACGGACCAGCACCGGATCACACTCATCGTCTTCCATCGCCAGCAGGCAGCAGCAGGCGTTTCGAGAGTATCAACAAAGGCCCTACTCACGCACCCTCTGCCAAACTGTGGAACCAGGCACACTCACCCAACCCGTCTCGTTGGCTTCTACGGACCATCAGCCTCGGCTATGCGATTCAGTTTGCCCGGCATCCCCCCAAGATCAGTGGCATCCATTTCATGACAGTGAAGGTGGCTGATGCTCCTGTCTTGCGTGTGGAGATCGCAGTCCTACTGGCGAAGGATGCCATAGAGTCGGTCCCTCCAGCCGATATGAATACAGGGTTTTACAGCCCTTACTTCATTGTACCCAAGAAAGGCGGTGGGTTAAGACCAATCTTGGATCTGCGTGTCTTGAACTGGGCCCTTCGCCGGTTATCGTTCAAGATGTTGACGCAGAAATGCATCTTCGGGTGCATCCGTCCCCGAGATTGGTTTGCAGCAAGGATGTGTACTTTCATGTGTCAATCCTTCCTTGCCGCAGACCATTTCTGCGGTTCGCGTTTGAAGGACAAGCATATCAGTATGAGGTCCTGCCCTCCGGGCTGTCCCTGTCGCCCCGTGTCTTCACGCAAGTTGTGGAGGCAGCCCTTCTTCCCCTGAGAGAACAGGACGTTCGCATAACCAACGACTGGCTCATACTAGCTCAGTCTCAGCATCAGTTGTGTACACACAGGGACTTGGTGCTTTCGCACCTCAGCCGGTTTGGCTTTCAGGTCAACTGGGAAAAGAACAAACTCTCCTCGATGCAGAGAATCTCTTTTCTCAGTATGGAGTTGGAGTCGGTCGAACAGACAGCACGCCTCACAGAGGAACGTGCGCGGTAGGTGCTGAACTGCTTGAATTCGTTTAAGGGCAGGACAGCGGTCCCACTGAAACTATTTCAGAGGCTCCTGGGGCATATGGCAGCTGCAGCGGCAGTTACGCCGCTGGGGCTGCTTCATATGAGACTGCTCCAGCACTGGCTTCATGGCCGAGTCCCGAAGTGGGCGTGGCAGAGCGGCACTCACCGGCTCCAAGTTACACCGGCCTGTCGTCAAACCTTCACCCCGTGGTCAGACCTTGTGTTTCTCCGGGCAGGGGTGCCCCTAGAACAGGTCTCCAGGCATGCTGTGGTTCACACGGATGCCTCCATACGTACAACAGGCACGCAGTGTTGGGGCTATGGACAGGCCCCCAACTGAACTGGCATATCAATTGCCTAGAGCTGTTAGCAGTGTACCTTGCCTTGAACCGTCTCAAAGTGTGCTTATGAGGCAAGCACGTGCTTGTCCGAACGGACAACACAGCGACTGTTGCGTACATCAACCGACAAGGTGGTCTGCGCTCCCGTCTCATGTCACAACTCACCCGCCACCTCCTCCTTTGGAGTCAGAAGGTTCTGAGGTCACTTCGTGCCATTCACATTCTGGGTCTGCTCAACCATATGGCCGACGAGCTGTCACGAGCTACTCTCCCGGGAGAATGGAGACTCCATCCCCAGACGGTCCAGCTGATTTGGAAACGTTCCGGAGCCGCTAAGGTAGCCCTGTTTGCCTCTCCAGAAACCTCTCACTGCAAGTTGTTCTACTCCCTGACCGAGGGAACACTCGGCACGGACGCACTGGCACACAGCTGG
>NW_015551050.1:242269-254123 GCF_001515605.1 Sinocyclocheilus anshuiensis
AAGGTGGTCTGTGCTCCCGTCGCTTGTCGCAACTCGCCCGCCACCACCTCTTTTGGGATCAGAAGGTTTTGAGGTCACTTTGTGCCATTCGCATTCCTGGTCTGCTCAACCATATGGCCGATGAGCTGTCACGAGCTACGCTCCCAGGAGAATTGAGACTCCATCCCCAGACGGTCCAGCTGTTTTGGAGACGTTTTGGAGCCGCTCAGGTAGACCTGTTTGCCTCTCCAGAAACCTCTCACTGCCAGTCGTTCTACTCCATATCCGAGGGAACACTTGGCACGGACGCACTGGCACACAGCTGGTCACAGGGCCTGCGCAAGTATGCGTTTCCCCCAGTGAGTCTTCTCGCACAGACTCTGTGCAAGGTCAGGGAGGACGAGGAGCAGGTCCTGCTTGTGGCGCCATATTGGCCCACTCGGACCTGGTTCCCCGAAGGTTCTTTAGGGGGACAAGAAGGTTAAATCCTCCCCGGCCCTCCTCTATACCCTCTTGGGACCTGTCGCTAGTGCTCAAAGCACTACAGCAAGGCCCATTTGAGCCTTTGCAGTCAGTCGAGCTAATGTTTCTTTCAATGAAAACTCTGCTCCTGCTTGCACTGGCCTCCATCAAGAGTGCAGCTTGGACGATGGGGAGGGAAAACACACCCGAGGAGGACCTGACCCCGGTGGTCTCAGATGTCGCCACAGAGCCGCCCGATTTCACTGCTGCTGCCATAATCAAGAAGGTCATTTTTGCCTTTCACCTCAGGGCTGTTCTGCTTGCATGGGCCACCTCAGAGTCCACTCCAGAGCCTGCTCCAGTCCGGGAGCATTCAGAGTCCACTCCAGAGCGGGAGCCCTCAGAGTCCACTCCAGAGCCCGCTCCAGTCCGGGAGCCCTCAGAGTCTGCTGCAGTCTATGAGTTCACTCCTGAGCCCGCACCGGTCTATGAGTCCGCTCCAGAGCCCACTCAAGTCTATGAGTTCATTCCAGAGTTCTCTTCAGCCTATGAACCCACTCAAGTTTACGAGTTCGCTCCTGAGCCTGCACCAGTCTATGACTGGGTCCACTCTGGCGCTTACTCAAGTTTATGAGTTCACTCCTGAGCTCGTTTCAGTCCAAGAGTCCACTACGGAGTCTGCTGTAGTTCCTCCCGAGCTGGTGGTTTCTGCTGCAGAACCTCCCGAGGCGGTGGCGTCCGCTTCAGCTCCCCTCTGGGTGGTGGCGTCCAACTAATTGCACAGCATCTGTGCAAATCTAGCTTACTTGAACGTACCCTACAAATAACGGCACAGCGGGTGAGCTGGTTTCTTTTGCATTGAAGCAATAATGAGGAGTTGAAAAATGACTGAAGACTTGCATCTTGTCTACACCGGACATGAGCAGCGCGACAAAATACCACAGAATCCATTATGATCAGTGATGCTGTCTACACTGCATGTGGTGCAACCCGACAGATCCACGACAGTAAACTGATGCCTCATTCTATTTATGATGTGCTGACACAAAGTTCAAGTGATTTGTAATGCCCGCTTTGTCACATCCAGGGTGGAAAGCCTCGAGCTGTTGGTTTATTTCGGTAAAAAAGATTTTTGGCTAGTAGAAGTTATTAATGGCTGGCAACTTAAAGATTTAGTAGCCAAATTGGCTGGTGAGTGAAAAAGTTAGATAAAATATATGCAAACAAGGTTTATTATTAATGCGCTTAAGTGCGTATTTAAGAAATAAATGTTCATATCACTTCTCTGCTGAAGGCTATATTTTTATTTATACTTTTATATGTAGGCTATTTATGCACAAATTAAATTACTGGTTTTGTGGCTTGATCCTTTAAGAAGAACCAGGAATCACTGTACTTTACTGAATATCTCTTTTAGATTATTATTATAGTCATTACTTAACAAATAAAAAAAATTAATCGTGAAGGTTTCTTAAACTCGCCTTCTAAAAAGTCCTCATGTACCTATATTGCAACAGCTCAAAAGTGATTTTATATTTGATAGTTATGCAGTTAGGTTTATATGGCTACAATACTATACAATACAATAAACATACTGGTACAAAAAAAAAATGTATAGCCTGAATGCACTGTAAGTCACTTTGGATAAAAGCGTCTGCTAAATGCATAAACATTTGATCTAAAACTAATTTCATCCCATACATACACAGATTAGAACACGCACACACAATGGAAGAATGGATAGATAAATAATTGGATTTTTAATACCTGATGTCACGTGGATACTTATTTACTATAAAATAGGAACCGTTAAAAACTTTGAGAACATATAGGCTCAAATATTGTATTAAGAGGTAAAACAAGGAAATATGAGCTTGCCATTAAAACATTTTATTAGCACTTTATACAAAGTAGGCTAATGCTTGTGACGCATGAGCAAGGTATAACTCGTCTCCTTAAACAACAGCAAATAAAATGGTTGTGCTTTAAAACATAAAATCAGCCACTTATGTTCATTTTTGTCCATTACTAAAATACAGTGAATATCATAATTTGTGTATAAAATCCCAACTTCGTACTGATCCGCCGATCCTTATGGAAATATGAATGAAGCGCTAATAAAACAGCTCTTTTCAGCCTGAAGATCTTGGTGGTGCCGTCTCGGAGTGTTTATCTGTAAACAATAACTTAATCTAACTAAAATTACCATGGTTACTAAACAGATAAGATACTATTCTAGAGTTAGCATACAATATTTCTGTAATATGGCTAAATCAGTTACAAAATCATATACAAAGGAATGCGCATGCTCATGCTTCAAGCGTGCAGCAATCAGATTTGCTGGTTTATAAACCAATGGAATTGGAGGTGCACGGAGCAACACGTCAAGAAAATATGATCATATGCTGAATCAGCAGCAAAAGCATATTGACCAGCTTACTCAAACCTAGCCCGTAGCCAAAGCTCAGCCTTATCCCCGCTTATTCAGCAGCTGTGTAGCCTCTACCAGGTGGGTAAGTCTCGTTCTACTGCATACCATCCTGCCGGTAACGGCCAATGCGAACGGTTTAACCAGACTTCGCACAATTTACTGCGGACTTTGCCCACCGGGAGGAAGAGGAACTGGGCATCTTGTTTGTCCCAGGTGCTGTTCTGCTATAACACCACTCCCCACCAAGCCACTGGGGAAACCCCTTACTACTTAATGTTTGGGCAGGAGCCTAGACTGCCTGTGGATTCTTTGCTTGGCCGGGTGCAGGAGCCAGTGGCCGGTAGAATCCACCATTGGATGGAAGAGCATCAGGCTCGTCTCCAAGTGGCCTTTGAGGGCGCCCGTGAGCGGTTGCAAGCGGCAACCCAATATCGTAAGGCCAAGAATGACCAACGGGTAAGGGAGCAGCCTCTGACAGAGGGCCAATTGGTCTATCTGCAGAACATGGGTTCTTGGGACGACATAAGATCCAGGACCTATGGAGTTCGACAGTATACCAGGTAGTCCGGGTGATGGTGGGGTCCCTTGGGGGCCGGTCTGATTTGCCAGCAGCCCTGGTGATGGAGGATGAATTGGAGGATGGGGATTTAGCCTATGTGGTGGTAGAGGCCCCACCAGTCATTCAAGGGGGTGCAGAGGTGAGTAGAGCTCTTTCAGAGGCAAGGGTTAGTCCCACTTCTGGAGTGGAGGGATTGGCCAGCAGGCCTATAGTAGGGGTAAGTGGGAGTGGTGCAAGTTTTCATCTAGAGTCGGGATCCGCCATTTTGGGACCGCCCAATATATCTGGAAGGGCCCCAAGACGAACCGGACGTGTTGGGGCAGGTCAGCACTCAAACCTGCACCACTTACCGCGATCTGTAGGAAGTGAGGCTAATCAAATTTCTGCCATGTCTACCTTGGGGTCTAACTTTATGGTGGCCTGGTTTAGACCCTGGGATTAGTGGAGTGGTTTATCGTCGGGACTACGATGACTAATGGGGGGGTAGATTGTGGTGATTAGGGATGGGAGTATCGATCCTAAGTATCAATATATCGATACTGACGCAAGTATCGAAAGTATCGATACTCAAACTAAAACTGTAATGTTAATAGAAATCATACACTGTCAGAACAAAAAGGTTGCATTTTATGCATGTAACAGCCTGTCACTGGCAGTCCCTTATGATAATGAACCATGGTTTTACTAAAGTGACCATAGTTCAACTGTAGTATTTGTAGATTTGAATCATGTGTAAACAAAAAAACACATTTGAACCATGTGTAAACAAAAATATAACCTAATAAATTACAATTAAGGCGTATTGAATGTTAAAATGTGTTTTAAACAAAGTTAAGTGGTTATCATTACCCATTTTACTCTTAGTAATTTAATAAATTTCATCATTTAAAAGTTTAGTTCAGAAGTATCGATATCGACGATACTGCCTTGAAAAATATCGGTATTGTATTGAAAAACAAAATAAGTGGTATCGCCCATCCCTAGTGGTGATGCGATTAACCATCTTAGTTATTGGGGATGAAATGGTATGTTCACGGGTATAAAAGGAGATGAGACTGACCTCTAACTAAGCGCGTCATTCGGAGTCTCGGAAGTGACGTGATTTCTTGGTGCGCCGTGTTTATGTCCAGGAGGTAAGAGCTAATGGTGGCAGTTGCATTATGAACATTCTATGTCCAAAAGGGTAATTTGAGACTCGTTTAATCTACAGTGTGGCTGAGGAGTAATACAGACACGTTGAGCGAATGTTTGTCTTGGGGAGCCTTTAACTTGAACACCATCGAGTGCGCTGGGTGGTGCGAGTCATTATCCGCAGGTATGTTATTTATTTCATGCCTGGGTTAACGAGATGGTAATATCTCCTTTTTAAATCTAAAGTCTTTTATTGAAATCCAAGATGGCGGCGCGGTCGGACGCAGCGGCTACTCCGGGTCCCAAAAACGGTGTTTTTATGTCTGTTAGTCTCGTTTCCTCATCTTCAAACAGTCTCATCTTATCGCAAAATCAACAGATAAACACTCGGAAACACATCTATGATCGACAGAGCCTTCTGGAAATCGGCAGTGAGTACAAACAACAGCTTTCGCCGGTGACTACTTCAACTTGACTTGACTTGACTTGACTTTATGTTTTAATAGTGACACGGGGGCCAGGAGGTGTTGCAGCAGGCTTTGTGGGCGCTGTTAGGCTTTGTGACCATTCTTGCGCCATATGAATTACTACTATCTGCATGCGGTAATGAACGCCTGAACCGGAACGCTTCCGGACGGATTGGATTGTGTTTTTTTCTCTCTGCAAACTGCTCTCTTCGACCACTCTTCTGGTCTCAGACCGGACGACGCATTTGTTGCAGCTTTGTATGTAACATTAACCCAATTCATTGACGATCTCATTTCAGTGAACAAGGATCACCTTGACGACCGGAACGATAGCACGTTCCCAGCCGATGGTGGCACTTTTAAATTTAGTAGTTTCGAACATTTATTGACCCGAGGACTTGAGGTGTGGTAACTACAGTGGCGAGAAGCTACGTGTTTGTCATTCCTATTGTGTTTCATTGTGAATGTTTTTGCTATTTTGTTCTTTTTTTGAATTAGTTTGTTTGTAAATTGTTGTATTTGTGCTTTGCATGTTTGTTTTGTTATGTAGTCTTGAATGATACTTTATAGGATGACTCTGTGCTGCCAACAGGTAGTGAGCACCAGCTAGTGAACAGTCGGCATTATTGTGTGACATACTGATCCCTTTTTGCAGCACGTGATAAGTGTTTTTGACAAATCATAACGTGGAAAGTGCATCTGTGTATGTGTGTGTATGTGTGTGAATTGGGGTGCCAGTACTAGCCAGAGTCCTCTGTGTGTGGTGGTGGTTAGGCTGTCGGTCTGCAGTGTTCACAACGGGGGTTTTGGTGCTGTGTTGTGAGAGAGCACGAGTGGTTGCTGTGTTTATTGGATAGGCAAGACGAATTCCCCAGTTCTGAAGTGGTAAAATTGTGTGTTCGTGTGGGTATGTAATGTTTCATGATTGATGTATTCCTTTTAATGTTTATATAATAAAGAGACCAGTTTTGTATTTTCCTGAAAGTTTTGTGAAACTTTTCATCGTTGTCTGGTATCGGTTTCAGCCACTATGCATCTGTGTGCTTGTGGTACTTGGTGTACCTGTGGGTCCCCGGCCAATTTCCGGGGTGGCGTAGTCTATTCATTGCCATAATTGGTGTTGTGTTAAGCTTTTGATGGCAGACTGCCACATATACATACATACATATATATATATGCATGTATGAACTGCCCAAATCCCCAACCCCTCCAATTGGACTGAATTCAGTCACACTGCTGGACAGCCTAACGGCCTTTTCACAGTGAACGCGAAAATTCGAGGCAATGGCGCTTTTGAATCGTAACAATAGATCCCTATGGGGCTATTCACATTAGGCGCGATCATTCGGGGTGCGAAAAAGCAAGGATGGTAAATAAAATAAATATGTTCAAATAAATATGCATGTGGATATGGCGAAAAAATAATCAAAATAATCCTCTCCCGATATAAATGTAACTCCCTACGAATGAATGCAGGCTCCTCATCTACAGGATTCTGTATAAAAGGACATGCCGTTTTTGTCACTTTCACGAGGTCAGCATGATGAAAATATGTGCAATGAATGAATGTACCTGCACTGCAAAAAAAAAGACTTTCTTACTATAGTATTTTTTTCTTGTTTCCAGTCAAAAAACCTACAGATTCTTAAATCAAGATGCATTATCTACATAAGAAAAATGACAACGTATTTACTCTTTTAAGTGTATTTTTCTTGTTTTGCAAATTATCTGCCAATGAGATAAGAAAAATTATCTTGTTTCCATTTGCATTAAACACATTTTTCTTGATTTAATTAAAATGCACTTAATTTGGATCCCAAAATACTCGCTAAGAAAAGCATTTTTTTGCAGTGTGAATGAATGAATGTGGTATTTAAGTATCACTTACGTTAAGTATCTACCATCCTGCAGACTTCAGTTCCAGCCCTGCTCCAACACAGCTGTCTGTAATGATCAAGTGCTGCCTAAGAGATTAATTAGCCAGTTCAGGTGTGTTTGATCAGGGTTGGAGCTGAACTTTGCAGGATGGTAGATCTCCAGGAACAGCATTGGGCAGCCCTGACTTACGCTTTTAAAAAGGGGAGGAGTCCAAAAGAGACTTCGGGTTTAAGTGAAGAAAACCTGCTTCCAAACAGATTAGGTTCACAGAAGAGTAAGAGAAGAGTAGTCACCCTGAGTGTAAGTTACCTCTCTTTCAGAAACAGGCTTGACTGCTTTCTCGGGTTTGACAAACCTCCCATTCTGAAATGGAAAACCCAGAGTTTCCCTCATTTCAGCGTTAACCTCCTTTCTGAAACAGGCCTCTGATTTATTCTCACATCATGTTATTGATCATGACATCATAGTTCCTCCCCTTGCTCATGACATCATACTTCCTCTTCTTGCTCATGACATTCTCCTGTCACCAGATTCTCCTGTCAACCCTATTGGAAAATGACATCTCAGGAACGTTAACCTCCTTTCTGAAACAGGCCTCTGATTTATTCTCACATCATGTTATTTATACACAGGGTGCAATTTGTGGACAAACCATGTTTTGAATTTTTTTGTTCTTTTTTTGCCCCCTTGAGAATATATCACAAAGCACAGTGAAGCTATATATTATTTAAGTAACATTTTTACAATAAATATTCTGAATTGACACGTCTGAAACTGAAACCGAGACATTCAGTTTGTTTTCATTATTTTACAAAATCTGAATATCTTTGGTAAATTTACTAATTATGTCTTGCTTTTATCTGTATGACCAACACATGCACACACAAAATATTATTAGTAGTGTTCAGATTAAAAATTAAATAATCCTATAAACTTAATAATACAATATAAGATCAACAATAATGTTCAAACGCCCACGACAAGCATGTAAAAAACATTAATAACTGAATCATTAATATTTTATTTCTTTCAGCTGTACATAAACAATATACTTAAAAAATGTGGTTCTCACATGTTTATGAGCTCTGTCGCTTGCTGTCAATATGCTCCTGAGAGAGGCACGCAACACATCCGTTGCATATTATTGGCTTCAGTACACGCTATAACCGAGAATAAACACGACTGCCCCCTACTGGTAATGTACTTCATGTGCCAGAGAACTTCACTATAGAACGCGCCTTGCCGTGGCAGGTCATGGGATCCCTTTCCCTGTGATGCACATTTTTTTATGTTTGGCATATGCAAGACAATTTTATGAGTGGTCTAAATTGAATACACAATAAGGAATAATAAATAAATAAATAACAGCAGGTGTGTTTAAAAGCCACTATCACTTCTCACCTGTGAACTTTCTGTTGTTGTTATTGGTATGTTCCTCTTATGTCCAGCCAGCCTGCCTGTTTCTTCTTCAGTCTATTTACAATACAGTGAAAAGTCAGATCAATAATTAAAAAGAACCCTATAAATGTATCTTTATCAGAATTTTAATGTGTACCATGTAATAACTATATACATTTGTAATATATACTACATATACTACTTTGCATTGCTACTCTATACTCATTCAAAAAGATAAAGGACAACATAATACAATAAAATAAACAATATCATAATTCATTAACCATACATCATAAGCAATTGCTTGGGCATTCTTTTCATCACTTTTTATTGCCTTCAATGTGATAAAACCGATGTGATAAGACTTTTTAAGGACCTGCGGAGACCCTGTATTCATTCTATGTATAAAACTTGATCAACTTGTGTTCAAGGCCTAAATCAAATATGGCAACACTTTCGTAACATCAAACCTCCTTGGTGCTTGTGCCATGACATTAAGTCGTGTGACACACAAGGATCAGTGAGGTTTGATGTTAGCGATATGAAAACTACAGAAAGGTAAACAATGAAACGGGTATGTAGTTGTTTTTAGTAATGCAGTTAGTGCTTAAAATGCTCAGGCACTCACCCTGTGTTTTTCTCCAGTTTCTGCTGGTGTGGTGTGCTTCATTCTTGTGGGTGCATTACCTTGAAGCAGAAAGGTAAAAGGTATCATTTTAAAATGCATTTAACAACTTAATGTACAAATTAACATTTTAAATGTTAAAAGTTTTTGTATTAATTTGATAACTTTTTTTAAAGGGCCATGGCTGCAAGTTGATCGTAGAGTCCAAAGATGGCAATGCCAATCTACTTTGGCTTATAATGCTTTTAGGAAACACAGCACAGGTCTTATAAAATAACTATTTACATGTTTTTTTTTTCTTTTGAGGAATTGTTCTCACTTGCCTATTTTTTTATTTTGTTTTTACTTTTTTTTTTTTTTTACATTCTTCTTATATATTTATTTATATTACATAGATAAATAGATAGATAGATAGCGTTTTCTACTATCTAATGAAACTAGGCAGGTTCTCAGTCGATCCCCCCTCCCCCTTTAAAAAAGAAACCTGATCCACGAGGGGGCAAACAAAGTCTTTGAGGTGACCAAGCACCTCTGCTTCCTTGGCCGCACGACAGGCTTGGGATCTGAGCCCACAAGGGAATGAAGGGTATGGACATGGGACACAGGGGAAAGTCCAAGGGAAGTGGCTGGGTGTGGGGTGTTTGGGGAAAGGGGCTCCTGAACAACTGGAGTGTTTGGCAAGGGCATGGGGTCAGTGTCCATGTTGTTTCCTGAGGCCAGGGAGTTGGACTTCCTCTTTTGAAAAGAAACGGTTAGGTTACATCTGTATGGGGCTAGCCTGTCTCTGTGCAAGGCTACCTTCCTGCCTTTAGACAGCGTCTGCACCCTATACACTACCTCTCCCACCCTCTCTAGAACCCTCCAGGGGCCCACCCAGTGGCAGTCAAGCTTAAGGGAGTGTCCTATTTTCTTTTTCGGGCTGTACACCCAAACTGACTCATCAGCCTTATAGTTCCTCCCCTTGCTCATGACATCATAGTTCCTCCCCTTGCTCATGACATCATAGTTCCTCTTCTTGCTCATGACATCATAGTTCCTCTTCTTGCTTTGGATAAAAGTGTCTGCTAAATGACTAATTGTAAATGTAAATGTAAATGACATCATAGTTCCTCTTCTGTCTCACGCTGGCCTTTCCCAATTGATCCCTAGCAAATGCATGGGCTGTTTCCAGTAGATCCTGCAACTGTCTTGCATACTCTGGTCCGGCTGGTACAACTGGTTTGTCTGGGGGTTTCCTAAACAACAACTCTAGGGGGAGGGGGGGTTCTGAAGGTCACGTCACAAAAGCAAAGCAGGAGTGCACAGAGTGGAGTTCTGTACCCCTGATCTGTAGGCCATGAGAATGAAAATAAGGTGTCTCAATCCCGTTGATGGTCAGCTGTAAGGATGGCTAGCTGCTGGGCCAAGCTCCTGTTGAATCTTCATCGCTCTGTGGGTGCAATGGTGATGTGTGTTGTCTGCATGTTTCACAAACACTTAGAAACAAGTGTAGTCATTTTTAACTTACTCAGCTTCTCTTTTTTTTTTCATGTTTGAACAACAGACACTCCCTTCCAACGAAGACGTTTGTTTATACCTCTTAAATGAAGACTAATAATTAATCATAATTGTAAAGACACAATTATAATCTAGAGAATTTTGTACTTACCACTTTGTTGCTGCAAGTTTTTGTAGCATGTACAGCATGACAATGACCCTGAGCAAAAAGAGACATCCATTTAGGAATGCTTCAGTTTTTTATTTGTAGGCAAGCATACTATAATATATATGTATATATATATTATAGTATATATATATAATAGTATGCTTACCTACAAAATATGGTTCCTCTGAATTAAAAAAATATATATCAAAGGAGTCATGAACTGCCTTTGTTTTTTTATTTTGAAATTGTGCTGTCAATCGATTAAAAAAATTAATGAATTAATTGCACATTTTTTTCATAGATTTATCACGACTAATCCCACCTAACATTTAAGTTTTTAAATATACTTTTAATTAATTAATGAAATCTTCAAATTAATGTACAAACAACATAAAGACAGTATATTTTTAATCTTTTTTTTTTTATGACTGAAGGCCAGTATCACTGATACAGGTACTACTGATGTCTCTAAAATAGTTTTTCCCCCTAATATTTAACCATTGACTATAGCAATTCAACATTACAGTACAATTGAGAGCTATCAATTTGAACATTTACTAGACTTTTAAAAAATAACTTCTAACTTAAGTGAACTTAAAACAAACCACATAAACCCATTATAATAAATGCCATATTTAGGCCTATACAGAAATTGAAGTTATCAAACACTAAATTCTAAATTAAATATAGTTGATTCCTTAAAGCTATATAAAAAGTAATTGATTTCCTTTACGAACAAACATCACAGCAGCTGGTTATTAGGTTGTTTTGCCTGTTTTTTCTTTAAGAGCTGCCGCTGCTGAACATGACGCGGATCTGACAAGCATCGTATTTTCTCTCAACTCTCTTTACCTTTTCTGACTCACTTCAGGTCTTAAAATCTCTATTAATGAGCTGACGAGTTGAATCGGGTGTGTTAGATGAGTGAGACAGTGTATGTAGAGAAACCGAGTCCTGCTGCTTCAGGACAGTTTTGAAAACCATTTCAGAGACATGTTCTTAAATGTGACTCATAAAATATATTACATGCATGCACAGTTTTAAGGCAGCTTTAATCGCCTTTTTGGTACCTTCATGACTTAACTGACCACGACATTGCATGCACGTAGATTATTTCGCTCTTGAATATGAAATGATAAAGGCTACAGTGCGCCGGTGTCTTTGTGTGTGCAATTGACCATATGCACAATTACTTCCTGGTTTTAGATAAGCCAGCTCAGTCATTTATGGTCAACTGTCAAAATCAACTGTGCCAAAAGCCCCCTTTGCTCGTTTTCTC
>NW_015551050.1:254738-296085 GCF_001515605.1 Sinocyclocheilus anshuiensis
TATATATATATATATATATATATATATTAGAGCTGTCAATAGATTAAAAAAATAAATGAATTAATTGCACATTTTTTTCATAGATTTATCACGACTAATCCCACCTAACATTTACGTTTTTAAATATACTTTTAATTAATTAATGAAATCTTCAAATTAATGTACAAACAACATAAAGACAGTATATTTTTAATCTTTTTTTTTTTATGACTGAAGGCCAGTATCACTGATACAGGTACTACTGATGTCTCTAAAATAGTTTTTCCCCCTAATATTTAACCATTGACTATAGCAATTCAACATTACAGTACAATTGAGAGCTATCAATTTGAACATTTACTAGACTTTTAAAAAATAACTTCTAACTTAAGTGAACTTAAAACAAACCACATAAACCCATTATAATAAATGCCATATTTAGGCCTATACAGAAATTGAAGTTATCAAACACTAAATTCTAAATTAAATATAGTTGATTCCTTAAAGCTATATAAAAAGTAATTGATTTCCTTTACGAACAAACATCACAGCAGCTGGTTATTAGGTTGTTTTGCCTGTTTTTTCTTTAAGAGCTGCCGCTGCTGAACATGACGCGGATCTGACAAGCATCGTATTTTCTCTCAACTCTCTTTACCTTTTCTGACTCACTTCAGGTCTTAAAATCTCTATTAATGAGCTGACGAGTTGAATCGGGTGTGTTAGATGAGTGAGACAGTGTATGTAGAGAAACCGAGTCCTGCTGCTTCAGGACAGTTTTGAAAACCATTTCAGAGACATGTTCTTAAATGTGACTCATAAAATATATTACATGCATGCACAGTTTTAAGGCAGCTTTAATCGCCTTTTTGGTACCTTCATGACTTAACTGACCACGACATTGCATGCACGTAGATTATTTCGCTCTTGAATATGAAATGATAAAGGCTACAGTGCGCCGGTGTCTTTGTGTGTGCAATTGACCATATGCACAATTACTTCCTGGTTTTAGATAAGCCAGCTCAGTCATTTCCGGTTAACTGTACTGTGCCGTAAGGGGAGTGCCCTTTGCTTGGTTTCTCTACATAATCCATTCACAATTTGGAGAAAAGTTCTGTTTGTCTAAGATGACCAAATGTCCACGTATACCGTTTCAGGAATGACAAACGCAAATGTTAAATTTACGCGAGTGAATCTGTTAAATCATGCCGCGAGTCGTTGCTATGGTTGACAGTGGCAACAGAATGAATCATCTGTGCATTAAGTGATTCAAAACTACAGCAGCAACAAGTCTGTGTTGGATAAGACTTAAACACTGTAGTTATTAAAATTAAATCTAAACATTTTAAAATATTGAATGCATTATTTATTTGTTATACCAACAACCAACTTGTTTAATTTGTATTTGACTATATAGGTATTTAAATAATTCAGCATTATAGGCTGCTGTCTGGTCTTATTTATTTCTTTCTTTAAATGACAAGTGACTTTGTGACTTCCAGCACTTGCTATACTTTACACTTCAGTGCGATAAATTCGTTATAATTAATATTTATTTTATAATAACTCAAAAGACGTGAAAAAAAGCTAGGGTGTTGAAATGGCAGCTGCAGCCAATGAGTGATCGTCTGCTGCCATCTCCTGGTTACAACGGTAATTTAATTTTCATCTTAAAAAGTCTTTATTTTTCGCCAAGAGACACGGTTTTGGCACATTTGTTCATGTCGTCTTCATGAATGAAGAGTGAACCTTTAATAAAGTGAATTTTACTGCACCAAGCTGAGAAATAATAAAGGCTTTAAAATTTGATAAGATTTTAAAAATGTGTTCACGGCTATAATTACGATAGTGTTTATTTGTAAGCATTCAAATGTACAGTTACGTGTCTGGGTACTCGATTACTAGACTCTGCATATAAAATGATATGTTCTTTAATAACATGAAACTGTATGTTAATTCCGCTATCATTATTTACGGTGTTGCAATTATTTTGTTTCTCAGTTTCTGATAAGAATGAGGCAGGAGAGGTTTCTGTGAGAGTCTCTACCTATATATAGCACATATATAAAATGAGCTTCACTGGAAGATTACGAGCTGGCTTATCTTTATCCGGAAGCTCTAAATAGCGCTCCGTGCATACGCTCAATTGAAGAGCACGCACTGCGAGCACAGTACCATTTGACTCGCGCCTATGGCAAGCCAAGAGGTTCACATTTACACTATAGAGAAATCGTGTTTACATACAAAACGGCGTATTTGACGGCGTTTTAAACGATATTAACGCTGTCAAATACGCCATCCTGATAGCAGACGCCATAAAAACGTTGTATTTAACGGCGTTTTAGTGTTTGTAAAAAGCTCCGCTTCTAACGCCATTTGGCTTGCCACAGGACGCCGTTTTCCTTATCGTATAATGAGCCACGCCTGCTGATTTCCACAGCCAGACAGTTTCCTCATTTTGCTAGCACAGGTCACATATCATATTACAGTACGTCATATTACAGACTTCTAATTAAAAAGGCCAAATAATGTCCACTCACCTGCAATCGTACTCAACATCTTCCGATATCTTGAGTGTCTGTGATGCTCAGCACCTATGTTTTTAAGAAATAAAACAGCACTGTACATTGTTCTTTTTTTTTTGTGAGCACATGGGTTAAGTGTTTTATTCCCTCACTGTGTGCTTTTGTCTGGTCTTGTATATTTTTGTTGAGCAGCTGGTTTGGAATTGTTTTCATTTGTTAGATGTGTGTTCTGTCTTGTGCCGGATCATCATTGAATGTTCCCTGTCTTGTCCAATGCCCCCCATCTTCAAAAATGAAATTCAGGCCCTGAATAAATGTTTAAAAATCCTGATTGGAGTATCACTATAAATAGTTATAAATGATAAAAAGAAGGCTTTAAAAAGATTGGTATCGGTGATCGGTATCGGCCTCAAAAATCCTGATCGGGGCACCCTTACTTTCTGTAGTATATCTTACTTCTGTTATTTTGATGAAAGCAGTTTCATTCTTTTATCTTTATTCTGTTGTATTTTCGTTATTTTTTGATTTTATTATTATTATTATTTTTTAATTATTTATATCAATTATTGTGATATCATCCATCTCTAATCAAATACTCATGATCTCAGTATTAACCAAAATAATTTTGCCATAATTGAGCAGTATAAATGGATATACTTTTACCAGTATGCATGATTGATATATTTAGTGAAATAATGAAGTCAAACCTGAATATGGAAGTCTTCCCTCTCTGTGTCATGTATTCAGTTATGAGCTGCAAACCACAGTTCTGTCTATTTATAGGGTGTTTTACTCAAGATCACCTGACGTGACAGTATGAACGTGAATGTGTTTTAGTCTCTTAGTTATTTTTTTTGTGGTGATGTCTATTAGCTGCTTTGAAATGGGGTCACCTATCTTGTATATAGATGTGAACGTTCAATTTATCTTTATTTTTGTCATCATCATTATTAATGCTAATAATTTAGTTGGTTCATAGACTATGAAATTGAATAATTATATATGAGCAAATACCCAGCTTACACATTTTTGTTCTAAACATCATGTTTTGGTTATGGAAGTGTTGAAATGTCCAGTTTTCTTAATGTTAGTGGAACATTTTCATAAGGTTAATATGACATTCCAGAAACATTCTATCAACTTAATTTTTATTAACAACTCAACATTGTAGGAACATTGATCAATATGTGAATAAATGTCTAAATGAAATCTGTTATATCATATAAATCAATCAAGTTTCTTTAGAAAATGTGGACTAAACCGGCCGATTCATATGGATTCATTTTACAATCTCTTTATCAACTGTGTCAAAGTGGCAGTTGTGTAGACTTGAGATTTCATTAAAAATATCTTCATTTGTGTGTCAAAGATGAACAAACGTCTTACAGATTTGGAACGACAAATGAGTAATGAGGAAATGATGACAGAATTTTCATTTTTGGGTGAAACTAACCCTTCAAGTACAATAACATGTAGAAGAACCGGTTTCAGTGGAATTTAGACAAGCCCAAACCTTAATACCAAATGAAATATGAGTCTTGAAGGAACAAACTTTGGAGGGAACAAAGGCTTAAAATACACTTGCAGGGTTTCTAATTGCTTCAGCACACCTTTCCAGAGTTTAGGTCCAGTTATGCTCCCTGCCACCAACGTCAGCACCTACTTTTGCTTTCCTGTCCCAAACCTATCTTTCATAACAAAATGGCCATTTGGCATTCCTGAGGTGCTGACAGTGATCAAAGCCTGCAGGCCGAGATGTGTACACATTGTGACAAATGCATCTTCAGAGCGGGTGAGTTTGAACCAGTTGTGGCGGAAACACGGTGGAACAGGATGTTTTGGCTGTTGGAGAGGTTGTCGTTTTCAACAGCATATTATCAGCTTCCTGTATGAACAGCGCTGTTGTTGTTTTCTTTGACAGTATTGCAAAAATTAAACAGTATTGTACAGAATGGCGTTGCTATATAGGATACCTTCACTCCTGTAATGCCACTGCTTCAACCGGCGGAAAAAGTTATTTTTGTACAACATTCCCCCGTTCATTAAAGATCAACTCTTGCTTGTAGAGCTTTTAAGATACAAGTAGTGCCCCAAATGAAAAAGATCCTGCTTTGATGTAAATCACCGCTTCTCAAGCACATTGTTTGTTTTAGACGAAAAGTTTACATGGTCGTAAAGAATGATGGGTTACACTTTATTTCGATAGTCCACTTTAGACATTCTATTAACTATAAGTAAATTTGTAACTACATGTCAACTACATGTCAACTAATTCTCATTAATTTGCAACTAGATGTCTACTAACTCTCAGAGTAGACTGTTAGGAAGGAGGGCCATATTAGAAGTGTATATACTGAGTCAAGTCAAGTCACCATTATTTATATAGCGCTTTTTACAATGCAGATTGTGTCAAAGCAGCTTTACAATATTAAACAGTGAAATAGTGTGTCAAAATAGTTCTCCTCTGGGCAGAGCCCAGATGAAACCAGCAGTTTAATTCTAGGTTGCAACAAAGTCAGATTGTGCAGAGGACTCATCTGGTTGCCGTGGTCTTGTCCCGATGGCCGTCGAGGTGACGTGGTCTTCACTGCGGATCTGTCTCTGGGGCTCATCTAGTTGTCCTGGGGCCCGTTTCAGAAAGGAGGTTAAGTGAAAACTCTGAGTATGTTAACCCTGAAATGAGGGAAACTCTGGGTTTTCTGTTTCAGAATGGGAGGTTTGTCAAACCCGAGAAAACAGGGTAAGTCAAGCCCGTTTCTGAAAGAGACGTAACCTATACTCAGAGTCAGTTTCCGTGGTAACTTGAACCTAACCCGGGGTGCGTTTCCCAAAAGAATCGTTAGCTAACTATGGTAGTTAGTTCCATTGAAATCTATTGGTAACGGCGGAACTTGCGACCATAGTTGCTTTTGGGAAACGCACCCCTGGTCGGGAGCAGGTTTTCTTCGCTAAACCCAGAGTTTCTTTCGGTTTCCTCCCCCGTTTTAAAGCGTACGCGATGTTTAAATAACTCACTCATTCATTACTCACTTTTCTTACTGAGTATGTTTGTCTTATTTCAAGTACAAATATCTAAACATTCTTAAGCTAAGATGCATTTTCTATAAATGAAAAATGGTCTAAGATATTTAGTCTTGTTTCCTGGAGGATTTTCCCTTTCAGTGCAAACATGTAAAATTGTCCGCCATAAGAAAAATAATCTTAATGCAAATGGAAACAAGAATATTTTTAATTTCTTAGCCCATTGGCAGATAATTAGCAAAATAAGAAAAATGCACTTAAATTCGTTTTTTTCCCTTCATGGAAACAAAACTAAATACCTTATGTTATTATTTATTTATTTATTTTTGCCATATTTACATGCATGTTTATTTGAGCGGTACCATATTTAATGGAAGTTTTCTTTAAAAAATCTGCTAATCTGATAAATGATGTTCACTTGAAGTGTGGTTGGATGTAGTTAATTTCATTACTCTAATTCAGAAATGTAACAGGTTGGATTAGAGAATATTTAATCATGTGAAAAGAGCGTTAGACTATGTGGAAAAAGCTGCAGTGCATGGAAATAGACACTGAATGATATTTTTAATGTCAAATGTTTGTAAAGTCATTTAGCTTACACCCATGAACCTTTCATGCTTAAAGCTTTACCTTAATTGAATTGTGTATTTATACTTCATTTTTGAAATCTTCATCTTTTTTCTCTTTTTCCTTTTTTTGCCATGGGATACCATTAAAATGAATACTAGTTCAATAATTTACAGTTTTCACCTCTGATATTATAACAGTTATTAAGAAGTGAATTTACGCATTGACTCGGAAGTACGCGGACGTCTTTTTGTCGGGTGCTGTTGCCATGGTGAATCATAATTTTGACTTTTCAAACTCAAAGTCAGCCTACTCCATTCTATATACTTTACTATAGTATATTATAGTACTTTGTTATATTATATTATATTGTTATCATGATTATTAAATGCAGATTTGTATTTTTTACAGGACAATAATATGTATTATCGCAATATAAGATATATCATTTAATGTGCTAAAATATATATTTTTAATAAGTGCTGGGGGCGTGGTCAGATTTTCCTTCTTTTTTTTGTCTCTAGCTGATCACATGCCTGATTTTTGTAGTGAACTCACTCAAAGCCTTTGATGGCAGCATTCCTTCATCAGTCACTCTGCATAAGCACTAGTGTGTCTCATCTGTCCCTGTAACATCCAGACAAGAGCCAAGTTACCTGTGTGATTTATGTGCTCAATACTACATTTAAATGTTGAGGTAGTTACTGATGTGTTAACTCCCTTGTTATCCAACACAAATGTTCCTCAATTTATCGACAATACTAATGGACAAATGAAATAGATGTTTAGTTACTTTACGTAGATTTGTTTATTTACATTACTTACATTCATCTAAAGCAGTGTTGACAATTATGTGAATTCTACGTAATAGCACACATACATCTCTCAGATGTCTGTTCATGTTGTGATGTGCTCATTGGGCATGGGCCGATTACCGGTTTCAAGGTATACCGCGGTTTGAAAATTTCACTAATATTTTCCGTTATACCGTTCCTGCGGTATGCGCTGTTTTTCATGTCTCCTCAAAGACTGTAAGTGTAGGAATCCCTCAGGTTGAGTGCAGTGTAGAGAGTAATAACACGAGCGTCCTCCTGTTGGTGCGAGCGAGCGGTCAGTCACGTGTGTGTATGACGGCCAAACTTAAGGAGCTTCCCCTGGAACTTACGTGATCGGCAACCGGCCGTTTTTTGTCTTATTGCAAGCAACTCGTCTCTGTTCTGGACTTGCACAAACTGCGTTGCAATGCAATCGTTTTCCAAAATGTCATTTATGTGAAAATATGAAGTCTGTAAACGCCCGTTAACACAGTCCAGAGACGCTGAAGACGGACGCACAGAGAAAAATACTGTAGCAGGCAGATCACTCAAATCCTCAATATTGATTTGGGGGTTTATATGAATGTGTTTCTAAGGGGAAAAGTTTACGTGGTATTTTCTTTTCATCTGGTCTCTGTATAGTTCGTATTAAAGCAGTGTTTCAGTGCAGCGCTGCTTTATGGCGGTAAACAAGGAAACGCTGTATCTGCTGCTCCATGAGCGCCTCCTGCTGTCAGAGAGTGAATCTGCATCTCATTCAGACATATTTAGGTTAAATAAAGATGTCAGTATTTTTTTCTTTTTAGGAAACAAATCAAAGAAAACAAATAAACAAATTCTACTGTTCTTAATATTCTGTATGTTATTCTGTATGTTGCTCAAAAACAAAATATATTGTGTTCAGCGGAATTATAATTTTTTACCCAGTCATTTAAAAATAACACATTTTAGAGCTGTAACGACAATACCGTGAAACCGTGATATTGTTGCTTAAGGTTATCATACCAGCCCATGCCTAGTGCTCATCTGCAGTTCTTTTAGAACATTTTCCTGTCACATATTAAATAGACATTCAGTAATCTGGGATTTCTCGCCTACACTTTTATGAATACTGAGGTTTCGAACGTACTTCTTTCTTCAGTACTCTTTTCTCCTACTATATAGTAGGTAAGTAGGCATATTAGAATGCAAATTAAGTTTACGTATGTCCGAATCTTGCGAGAATTAGTGCATTACTCATTCACTCGCCTACTGCTTTTTGCCTACTATATAGTAGGGAAGTATGCCATTTTGGACACAGCCATGCAAAACGTGCAGTGTTGGGGTGCCTCCAGGACCAGGGTTTGGGAACTACTGATCTAACCTGTCAGTTGTGCAGAAACTTTTGCATTCATCATTTGCATTTGATGAATTTATGCATGAGCAGGATGATAAGAAGACATTGGAAGAGGTTTATGAAGCTGTGAAGAAGTATCAGAGAGTAAGTGATTTTTTTTTTGTAGTATAGTTTGAATAGATTATGCTTAGTACAATCACCAGCCAAAAAACACCCAAAATATCTTTGTCCAGAAGAAACTATGTAATAGATGCCCAGGGGTTGCCCCACTCGGTGACCCTATTCTGACTTCTGTACAAAAAGGACTAAAATACTCTCCAACTGGTGCATTGATGAAGGTAAGATGGTGTTATCAAGACGCATGTGTGCTATGCAAGTGCACTGTCCTCTGATGTCACACTTGTTTTAAACGATAGATGCATCAACCTACTGTGAGCAGTGCCCACTGTGTGGAATATTTTATCACTTCCAAGATTGGAAAGACCCACAACTTTCATGACTAAATCATCCTTAATAGGGATGTGCCCGAATAGCGAATCCGTATTCGGAAAGGCACGGAAAACGAATAATGCATTGTACGGAGCCACTAAAGGGACATGGTTAGCCGCTTGCTAGCGGTTGCCTTTTACATAACATTTCACTTACCACATAAACAGAAAGAGGTAAGGAGAGATGGCTGATAGGACGATGGTGAATGATTTGCACATCCTGAGCACCACTGACTAGGGATGTAATGATTCACTCAACTCACGATTCGATTCACGATTTTTTTTTTTTTTTTACAAAATGAGATTTAAGACAAATTATAAATTAAATGTGTCCTTTTATTATTGCTTGGACAAAATTCTGTACATTTCTTCGTGAAATTGAAATATAACACTATAATAATATATTACTTGTAAATTATTGCTCTTTTGTTGGTTTTGATTGTTTCTATTGTCCTCATTTGTTAGTCGCTTTGGATAAAAGCGTTTGCTAAATAACAAAATTTAAGTATAATGTAAATGTAAATAAAACTAATTTTTTTATTTTTATTTTAAAACAAGCCCCAAATCAAATAAGTAACACAAATAAAAGAAATCTCTTCATATAAACAAACTAAGTCTTTGTCTGTGCTCTTTCCATTTAAAATTAGAGGCAACCACTGCATTTTAACTATGATCCAAACAAAGATGCTGCATACATGCAACATGAGCAGTTTTTTATCTAAATTAGATTGTATAATTTCGAAATTTAAAGCAAAAACAGAATGGTTTGACTTCAGTTTTGTGAAACTATACATAAAAAATATCTGCATGAAACAGAAACAGCAGACGAGCTGAACGAGATGCAGATTCACTCTCTGCCAGCAGGTGGCGCTTAAAGCGTTTCCTGGTTTCCGCTGTAAACAAAGCAGCGCTGCACTTATGAACTTTAATATGCATTATACAGAGGCAAGAGGAAAAGACAAAATACCATCGAAAGACAGTAAGTTCCCCTCAGACATACATTCATATAAACTCCTACCCCTAAATGAACCGCGATTTGTTTAGCATCTCAACCGATTTGAATCATAACATATTTAAATCGATTTTCAACCGGCTCGCGGTTAATCGTTACATCCCTACCACTGACAAACATCTAATCTTGTGAAATGTGTGGTAAGTAGTGCCGCTCCGTAGTAGAGTAGGCTACGTGTGAACGCGAATCTCGAAAGTGAAAGTAAAAAGCCAACGCGCATTCATAAGTGATCTCAATGTCCTGCATATTAATAACGGCTCCCTGATGCCCGCAATTTATATACAGGATAATTACCCAACGACATAATTGTGAAAGAAAGCATTGAAATATATATTTTCTCGTATATCACGTATTTATTCCTTTTAGGGGTGCCGTAGTACACGTCAATACCTTTCCGAATACCGGATTTGGGCACATCCCTAATCCTTAACATACCCTTGTGCCTTAAAAAACTTCTTTAAGTAAGTAGCAGTAGAGCTTTTAAAAGTACAGAGTTACAAAAAACAGGTGTGACACATGCATACTTGCACTCACAGATCATGAGTGAAGTATGGAATGAAGTATTCCTTCATTACTTGTTGACCTCCCCCCGGTGGTGATCATTGATTTACACAAAAAAGGTGTTTTCCATTCATCAAGTTTGACTGCTGTGATACTCCCCGCTGGCTGATTGCAGTTAAATTAACATTTATGTATTCGGCAGACACTTTTATCCAAAGCAACTCTGCATTGCGTTTTTGTAAATGTAGCAAATGTAAATACAATGCTATATTTTGTTTTTAGGTGGTAGACAATCCATTTGTGCTATCATCAAAATGTCATTTTCAGGCTCCTCCTGATAAGCAAAAACATTCATGTTTCAAAGACTGTATCCGAAATCTCAGAAATTATGGTTACAAAGGACAGACTCGGAGAGAAAAACTATTCCAAAAGAAGGTAGGGTTTGTTAGTCAAAAACACCCAACTGTGTGTGTGTTGTTAACAAGACCACATTTCTAAAATGATACTTATTTTGTTAGATTGAGGTCATTAGAAAGTTATGCAAAGAATATGGTTTGAACTCTTGCAGTGACCTCCTTCTGAGGTTGTCAAATGAAATGAAATCCAGTCTCACATACGATAAAATCTAGGGTGCCTCTGGTAAGCTTGAATGAAGCAAATATCCACTTAGAAGGAACACTTAATAATACTTCAATATATATATTTTTAAAAATGTTATTCTACACATATAGCGCGATCTGAACCCTAAACACATTTTGTCAAAAAAGCCAGTTCAAGGCATCGCTAGTTCATGGTTTCACTACAGAAGCTGACACGCACTCTTGTTATTTGTAAACAGAAGCCGATAAGTCCATTTCAGCAAATCAGCACGCTGTATTCAGGTCAGGTGACAAGGCCACTTTGAAAAGACGTGCTAGCTGAGAGGAGTTTCGTCAAAGCTGACTAAAAGTGATCGAGGATGGATAATTTTGACGAACTTGATGAACCCGTGAGTCCATCGGTTGTCAGGAGGCTGATCTGGACCATGTTTTGCATGGTCACTCCTGCATCACCTTGGTGCATACATTTAGCATACTGTAGCATCCAACACAGAATTAGCCAAATGTGGCAAGCTACCTTACACTAAACAGATGGATCCAGATATTAATGGTCACACAGTGACAGGTTCATTGGATCACTATGTGTTGAGGAGGCCTACACTATTACCCCAGTTTGCTGGGAAAGTGAATACACTGAAAAAATGCCAATGGGGGGGTATTGTTGAATTTGCAAAATGTATGTTCCCTTTCATAGGAACTTCGAACTGCGTCCTCTAGGGGTCACTATGGAGGACGCCTCGTCGTGACCCGTGTCTGAAGCATACATTGAAAAAACACCAACTCGTTGGCCGGCGACAGACATGACGTCACTACTGGTGCGACTATAGTATAAATAGGCACAGTCCCTACTCAGGGAACCATGGCTACATAAGTAACCTGAGACGTTTGTTCCTATTGTTCCTGTGTTTAATTCTGCTCTCTTTGTTTCTTTTATCTGCCTTCACCCTTTTCACCCTTGTTACTTTGTGTATTTAATCCCTAGTGTTAAATACACAATTTAACACAATTTAGGAAAGGCATTTTACTTGTCTGGGCAGTGTTCCAGTAAGCAGGTTATGTGACATACCTGGGTATGTTTTAAGTGTAAACTCAGCTTTCGGTTCCAAAAACAGAGGTAACTTTCAGACTATGCAAGTAGTCATAGCAACTTATTCTCTGAACATAAGCTGTTTGGGAGTAGTACATCATTCTTAGAATTTTGACAGACTTAAATGGTCATGAAACCCCCCGTTTCAGCACTGGTTAGTTCTCACCACAGTTTTAAAAAATGCTAAAAAAAAGTGGGCGTGGTGCGCTGCGAGCGGAGGAGGGGGAAGAGGGGAGACAGACGACAGTTTAATTTCGCTCCCATCGAGTTAAAACCACAAATAAATGCACAGCCATTTGCACTCTGCATCGAAAACATATATATTAACGCGCTGTTGCACCTCTGAGAACTTTTAAGGCTTATTCTGTGGCATTCATATAAGCTTACAAAGCAAAAACAAACACTCTTCTTCAATCCATGAACGTTTCTCTCAGTTATTGTGCGCGATGTCATCTCACAGACTCTGAAACGCACAGACTCTGTCCTAGCAAATCAACACATGCTGTTGTGAATAATTAAGCGAAGCGTATTCTCATAGGATAAGAACACGCAGTCTCATGAATAATTTAATAGACACCAACGCATCATCGATGTACTATAGTGTTGTATAATAGTATAGTACAAATTGTGACGTCAACACAATGTAGATTTTAAACCCGGAAGATGAAACTAGCGCAATATTAACCAGTTTTGTCTAACAGTTAAAATTATCGGATGCTAACATTGTCTTTTATGATGTGCAACACAAACACCTCTGCTAAAATCTCAGAAAAAGTAGTCTGGGGTAGGGGTTGAGACAGAATTGTAGTCTACTCTCCCAGGATCAGGAAACAGTTCTCCATAAAATGTGCTGCACACATCTGAATATTTGGGTTGAACTGTTCTGGAACAGTGTTGTAAATACAACTTAACCACTGATTTCTAGTCGTGTCCTCTTTTGGAAGACCAAACAAAGTAGTTTCGCTTTCACAACGAAGCACACAGCATCTTCACGACATGGCGGCAACAACAATACTACAGCGAGAATAAAAGTTACGCCTTCTTTCTTTGCGTGAACATTTGGGCGGCGTTATGCAAATCTTCCCACATAGTGAGGTAGATATGTGGGGTTGTGTTAGAACGAGCCGTTTTAGGTAGGCGTGGTTGACTCTTAACTTTTATAAAGAATATCTCTTTGGATTTGAGACTTTAGTCTTTGCAACTTTACAGATCTTCTTTATGCACCAAGAGCTTGTAACACTCCAAAGAGAAAGGAACAATTGAAATCGCATCATATGACCCCTTTAAACTTTAATTTTTAAAGCTGGTGTCAAGAAATCTTTATTGTATAAAGAATTATACAAGTACATTTTTACTATATATGTGGTTGTAACGTCCATTTTGGGTTCTGTTTCATGTTCTTCTTCTTCTTTGACATTTAATGGCAGTTGGCAGACCAGCTTTGATGTATATTCCGCCACCTACTGGGATGGAGTGTGAGACATTGATATCAGGGGGAAAAAAAATAAACTTTCTATATTCTCTTATATAACTTTGTTGCTTTCAAAAACCTTAAAAGAGCCTCACAACCTTTGTGAGAACTGTTTAATATATTCTGCAAAGTTAAAGAGTTTAACAGAAATTAAGTCATTCTTTAATTGAATTCTTTCCCTTTCATATGCCATACAATTGATTAGAACATGCTCTACAGTTTCTGGAAGTCCACATGTATTGCACTGACCAGAATCATGTTTTGCTATCATCTAAAGTGATTTGTTGAGGGCAGAATGACCAAATCTCATACGAGATACTACTGTATCTTCCTTTGTTGCCATAACTAACTAACTAAACCAACTTGTTTTTGTATATTATACAAATGTCGTCCTTTATTTTCATTGTCCCACCCCTCCTGCCACATATTTTTAATAGCTGTTTTAATTAAAACTTTCACTTCAGATTTACCCAAAGGTATATCTAAGTTAATAACATCATAACATGCTTAAGGGCCTGTTTAGCTATCTTGTCCATATCCTCGTTACCCTCCATACCACCATGAGCCGGCACCCATACTGCTAAGTCTCAATAGGCAAATTCTGTATAAGCACTGTAATATTTCTATTAATGTATCTGGTCTGGAATCTGGTTTTAAACCTAAACTAGTATGGACTGAAAAAGAATCTGAGCAGATTAATACAGCAGAGGGTTTAACTTCTACCCACTGTAATGTTATCAAAATACTGTAGCTACCATCTCTGCAGTATACACAGATATATCATTAGGAATTATTTTTGCAGCTCTATACTTAGAAAGAGGGATATACATAGCTGCAGCTATTCGTCGAGTTTCTGGGTCTTTGGAACCAACTGTATATATTTGTAAAAAGTGAAAATATTCACTCTCACTGTGCTTCAGGAACTTGATGTTGTTTATCCTGTATAGTTTTAAATATCTGAAGATCCACAAAAGGCATTGAGAAAAACCAAGGCGGAGATACTGGCAATGCTACCAAAGGACTAATATTAACATTATTAATAACCTATTTGCTGTGTTTACTTTTGTACTATCCATCCAAAGCTTTTCACCAGCTTTTCATATTCCCAGCAATTTCCCAAAGCATTTTTAACTGGATGATTTGAAAAATCATTTGACTTTTAATATTTAACCAGTATACCAGTCTTATCTGGAGCTCATGTAACTCTAAAGGCATTTTTCCCATATCTACCCACAGTGCTGCCACAGGAGAGGATCTTATGGCCCCACAGCATATGGTAAGGGCTTGATTTTGAATTGTATCTTTTTCTGTTAGCAAAGAGTTTGACACTGATCGATAAATTATTGTTCCATAATCAATCAATGATCTAATTAATGCGCAATATACTCTCTTTAGTGAATGTCTTTTGGCACCCCAGTCCACTCCTGCCAAACATCTCAGTACATTTACTCCTTTCTTACATTTATCAATTACCTTTTGAATATAAGTCCCAAATGTTAACTTTGAGTCCATACACACTCCCAAATACCTAATAATTGATACTTGCTCTAAAGTTTGCTCATTTAACTTTAATTTAATTTCAGGAGTTTTCTTCTTTTTTGAGAAACAAATTACCTGAGTCTTTGCTACTGAAAGACGAAATCCCCACTGGTTAGTCCAGCTTTCAACATGCTTTCTGCATTTTTCTCTATAAATATCTCAGATTTCTTCCTCTTATCTGTAAGGCTCCATCGTCTCTGTTTCGTGTTCATTGTTATCGTGTCTTTTATTTATTTTTTTTCATAGTTTTGTTCACAGAAATCAGTTAATTCTCAGCACATAGAAACCCTTTCACCTAGATATCATACTATAGAGACTGTGTCTGTTCCCTGAACTAGAAAATACAAAAAAGGTCCAAACCAATTTAAGAGTAACAATTTAACTGATGTTCAACAAATAAAAAACAGATGTAATACGGTTAAATAATTGATATAGCTTGGCTTATTGAATATCAGGTCCCTTTCTACGAAAGCGCTTTTTGTTATGAGTAACAATTTAATTTATGTTCAACAAATAAAACATTTATATAATACAGAGAAACAAATGATAAATTTTGGGGGAGGTGTTGCTTCAATTTATAACAATATTTTCAGTATTTCTCAGAGGGCGGGCTTCAAGTATAATTCGTTTGAAGTAATGGTGCTTCATATAACATTATCCAAAGAAACAAGTGTAAATGATAAATCACCTGTGATGTTTGTACTGGCTACTGTATACAGGCCACCAGGGCACCATACAGACTTTATTAAAGAATTTGCTGATTTTATATCAGAGTTAGTGCTGGCTGCAGATAAAGTTTTAATTGTTGGTGATTTTAATATCCATGTTGATAATGAAAAAGATGCATTTGGGATCAGCATTCATAGACATTTTGAACTCTGTTGGGGTTAGACAACACATGTCAGGTCTCACTCATTATCGAAATCATACTCTAGATTTAATACTGTCACATGGACTTGCTCCTTTACGCTTAAGGAAGATTAAGGAAAACAGTCTGACACCGTGGTATAATGAGCACACTCGCACCCTAAAGAGAGCAGCACGGAAAATGGAGCGCAGCTGGAGGAAAACAAAACTTGAGGTATTTCGTATTGCATGGCGGGAAAGTACCCTATCCTACAGACAAGCATTCAAAACTGCTAGATCTGATTACTTTTCGTCTCTTTTTGAAGAAAACAAACATAACCCCAGGTATTTATTCAATACAGTGGCTAAATTAACGACAAATAAAGCATCAACAGGTGTTGATATTTCCCAACAGCACAGCAGCAATGACTTTATGAACTACTTTACTTCCAAGATCAGTACTATTAGAGATAAAAATGTAGCCATGCATCCGTCAGCTACAGTATCGCATCAGATAGTGTGCTATAGATCCCCTGAGGAAGAATTCCACTCATTCTCTACTATAGGAGAGGAAGAATTGTATAAACTTCTTAAATAATTTAAACCAACAACATGTATGTTAGACCCTATTCTTTCTAAGCCACTAAAAGAGGTGCTTCCAGAAGTCATAGATCCTCTTCTGACTATTATTAATTCATCATTGTCATTAGGATATGTCCCCAAACTTGCTGTTATTAAGCCTCTCATTAAAAAAAACACAACTTGACCCACAACTTTACAGACTGATCTCGAATTAGAGTTACAAATGACCTGCTCTTATCGTCTGAGCGTGGTTGTATCTCTCTATTAGTGCTACTGGGTCTTAGCGCTGCGTTCGACACTATCGACCACAACATTTTGAATAGACTAGAAAACTTTATTGGTATTAATGGAAGTGAATTAGCATGGTTCAAATCGTACTTATCTGACTGCCATCAGTTCGTAGCGGTGAATGAAGAGGTATCATATCGATCAGAAATGCAGTATGAAGTACCTCAAGGCTCAGTAATAGGTCCCTTACTTTTCATGCTTTACATGTTACCCTTGGGAGATATCATCAGGAAACATAGTGTTAGAGTTCACTGTTATGCTGATGATACTCGGCTCTATATTTCTTCACGGCCCAGCGAAACATATCAATTTGAAAAACTAATGTAATGCATAGTTGATATAAAAAACTGGATGACGAGTAATTTCTTATTGTATTGATAAAAGCTTTAAAAATGACAAAAAACTTTAGAAAACATTTGGATGTAGACTTATATTTTTTATAACTTGAATATGTATTTTCTAGTCTAAAATGAGCTCACTATGGAGCCTTGAGAGCATGTGACATAACGTGCTAATGTCTCCTTTAAAGTGCCCCTATTATGGGTTATGAAAGGTTCATATTTTGGTTTTGGGAGTCCCCAACAACAGGTTGACATGCATGCAAGGTCAAAAAACACTTTCATTTTCTTATAATATGCATTTATTTTTACCTTATTTGCTCAGACCAACGCGAAAATCAAGTTTCCCCAGGTATACGCGCGCAACAAGTGGTAATATGCTAATGTTTCATGTTGACATCAACATGAAACAGTTTTGGATTCATTTAAACTAAGATTTCTAGTTAGAAATGTTTAAGCTAAATTAGGGGCTCTCTGAGAGGATTCTTGGAAGCTTTAAAGGGATCATATGATGTTGCTAAAAAGAACAAAAACATTAAAACCCATTATAAACGAGGCATTCGTTGCATCCAGTGAGGACATACTGTAATTACGGATTATAATGATTTATACTGTCTTTTTACACGTTGCATTGCATCGACACAGCGTCACACACGGCGGCTTTGATTGAGCGGCGGCCAGCTTGAGTGAGTGGAGGCGGGCGGGCTTGAGAATGGCGCGGCCGGCGGATTCGACGAAGGAGCGTCCGGCGGGCTTGCGGCAACCACATGTGACGACCCCGGGCTGGACTCCGCTTCGTTCACGGTGAAAGCCGATCCGGCAATCCACAGTGCAAAGTTGATGTATTCCCTCAGCGACCAGCACGGATCAGCTCCAGGCATGACGAAGCTGATATAGTCCTCTTTTGGAAACACAGCGTCTTCACGACATGGCGGCGGCAGCAACAAAACTACGAAATCGCATCATATGACCCCTTTAAGAATACGGGCCCTGGTCTGGCCAGTAGTGTTGATCCCTGAGTCAATATTTTTGTGTTGTAGCTAGTTAACATCAATACTTGTTAATAACAATGACATGATGACAATATTTTGTTAGTCAAATAGTAGTCTACATACTGATGGCTACTGTGAACTGTGCTGCAGAAAGATTGGTATCATTATATAAATTATAACAATTTTGTATTAACTTGGTACCAGTGTAAGTATAGACTACTTTGACTTGCTATGTAGTAATGTAGTGGTGCTGATTTACAAAGAGGCATAACTTGCACATCGGTCTCTTGCCCACCCCCCCTTGAGGATGAAATCCTACCGGCCTTATACTCCACCCACCTGTACACACAGAGAGAAACTTCCTTCTTGTTCATAAAGCGATTAACAACACCTCAACACACAGGTACCACCTTTCCTTATAACATTTATATTGATTGTTTCATAATGAAAATACAGAGCAGAGTATAAGAATTATAAATGCAATTACTGTTTTTAATGGTAGTGGCTTTCACTTTCACCTTGTTTTTTTACTGCTAAAACAAATCTGTGTGTCTGCATTTGTTTAGTGTTGTGAACACTAAACTTTGGTTACAAGTATCCTTAGCATAAAAAGTGTAAGGGATACAGATGTGCAGATTGATGCTGTTCAACAAAGTTATTTAGACCGCAATCTCTTTCATCTCATATTTTGATTTGGTGTGTAAATCTCTTTAGTTAACATCAAGAATTTAATAGTGAAAGTGAAATACCTTTTTTTAAACTTAATCACATAGAGGAAAACACAAATGTTTCGGCTCGCATGCCTTCTTCAGTGTATCGTGTTTTCTTTCATATGATATAGTTAGTTATTCAGCTTGCATTATTATATTGCATTTGACTCTTTTACTAATGAAAGAAAGAAAGAAAGAAAGAAAGAAAGAAAAGTAAATAATTACTGAAGTTTGTATGAACAAAACTGGATGCATGCACTAGAGCAAAACACCTGGGCCCATATTCTTGAAGCTTCTAAGAGTCCTCTCAGTAAGCTCCTAATTTAGCTTAAACATTTCTACGTAGGAGTCTTAGCTTAAGAGAGATTCAGGACCAATCCGAGAGCAACTCTGAGCGAGGAAAAGACAAAAACTTTTATCTTAGTGAGGAGGCGGGGCTGACCCCGTTGCTAGCTATGACACATTATTTTGAAGACTGTGATTGGTTGGCTGTCCAAGAAAGATATAAAAGAGCGCTTTTAAGTGTAGGGTCTATTATAATCCTTCACTTGAAAATTATAGGCATAATTTTTCCTGTTTCACTGTACACACACACACACACATTATATACTGTATATGTATATATATATTCGGTAACACTTTATTTTAAGGTGTCCTTGTTACACGTGTTATATGTGCTTACTATTATAATAACAATTAATTATGCATAATTACATGCAAGTAACCCTAAGCCAAACCCTAACCATATAGTAAGTACATGTAGTTAATTAATATTACTCAGTACTTAAATGTATAATTACACTGTAACAAGGACACCTTAAAATAAAGCGTAACCATATATTCTTTATTTTTTACTTACCATGCTGATAATGCTGTACTTAACATATTTTATAGGAAATGAACAGCGACACAATAAGGTTCAGAAAGTGCAGTAATTGTTTGTGTGATCACTTTGCTTGTAGAAGGTTGTGACAGACCCAAATCATCACTGCTGCATAGTTGCATTTTTCCAGTTGCCAAATATGTTCATGTAGTTAATGTGGCGATTACTTCCATTTCTGGCGCTATGGCATTTCTGCGCGGTGTCAGAGATGTTAGCGTGTCTCTAATAAGCTCGGTCACAAACATGATCCCTGCACCATCTAATGTGTAGCGTCTTGTTAACTCACTGTCATGCATTGTGTGCAACACATTTCTTCTCCCTCTTCATGTCTTGTCAATTTTCTCCACTGCTAAAGAAACTCTTAAGCCACTTAAAAGTCCTTGTCCATACTCTTAACAATTTTGAAACTTACGAACTCTTTTAAGGGTTAAGATGCTTTCTGAGTATGTGTTAGAACAAATGTCTGGAATTTCTACATTTGCTTTGCATACACTCTACCTCTAAATAAGCTGTCACTTGTCCCTTCATCAGGGCATAAAAACGTGTTCTGCTAGTTCAGTTCAGGTTGAAATTACATACACCATTGTAACCCACACATTGTGACAGCGCCATTTATAAATGACGCTAAAAATTTTTTATTTAAAATACAATATTAATGTTCAACCAACAACATTTAATTTTAGTCATTTCATATGACATGACAAAATTAAAACTTATTTGCCATGTGCTTCACATTTTCAGCAACAAGGTATTAAAGTGCCCCTTTTATGGATTTTTAAAAATGACCTTTCAAGCAGTGTGTAACACAGCTCTAAGTGAATGAAAACATTCTGCCAAGTTTTAAATCTAAAAGTGCACTGTGTATAAAGTTATTGTCTCGCAAAAGAAAGAGTCGACTCTGAATCATTGAACCGAGTCATTTGTTTAAAGAGCAAAAGTAACATTTGCATAATTATGAAAATAAAAAGCACACAGAATGTGTGGATGGGAATCTAATGTGAGTAGGTATGTGTGTAGTAATGTGTGAAATGGCGGAAGTTCAGTCAAACTCCACGACGCTCAAACAACACTCACAGGAAGCAATACTCCGAGCGGCCGTATTTCTACTCCTCACGGGAATCCATTAACGCTAAACCATGCACCTGCAAACCTTGCACGCAAACTTTCTGATGACACGTTTTTCTCAGGTACGTCACATCTCCTTTATATCCTCCATCCTTCCGCCGTTAATTGAAAACTCCGCCCCAATCACTCAAAGTGAAAACGAAAGTAAACCAAAAGATGTTGTGGCCCAAAGTTTTTTCACTGCCACACTCTCCCTCCCTGGAAGAAAACAACCCATGGTTGTTTAAAATAAAGCATGGATTAGAAACCTAGAAATTCTTCTTCCTCATCTGAGGCTTCTTGAAACAGATCAAGGAGTTTTTGTTTTTCCTGGGACTCCAATTCCTCGGCTGTTGGAAAACACATTTTTAAATTACAGACATGGGCTGTACGGACATCTTCTCCAGTGTCTTCTAGGGCTATTTCATAGTTCAGTGGACCCAGCTGCTTCAGAATACGGTAAGGTCCCTTCCACTTCAGTGCTAGTTTTGCACTAAAATTATGTTGTGTACTAGACTGTGGGAAGTTACGTAACCATACACGATCCTTGCTTTTGAATGTTAAATCTCTCCTCTTTTTGTTGTAATTTCTCAGTTGTCTCAATTTGGCTTTCTTACTGTTTTCTTTGGCTTGGGTTTGTAAGTGATGAAGATGATGGACCACATTGTAGGAAGCAGTGTCTGGAGTCAGATTGAGGCCATGAAGCACTTTGTCCATTGGACCTTGGAGTTTTCTGCCAAGCTGGAGTTCTGCTGGAGATAGTCCAGTGGTCTCTTGGATAGCTGAATTCAGGGCGAATCGAAACTCGGGTAAGAACTGGTCCCACTTCTTGTGATTGTCATCTACATAGACTGACATCATGTTTTTGAGGGTCCGATTCACTCTTTCAATCATGTTGGTTTGTGGGTGGTAAGCCGTAGTCAGTTTGAGAGTAATGCTCCAATTCTCACACAGTTCTCTGAACACAGCCTGTCTGAGAGGAGGAAATCTGGTACACCCCATCGAGTCAGGATGTATTTTTTGAAGATAGAGGCAACATTCTGGGCAGTGGATTTACGCATGGGGAACAACTCAACCCATCGAGAATAAAAATCAACAAAAACAAGCAGGTACTCATTTTGGTTTGTACTTCTTGGTAGTGGACCCATGATGTCGACTCCCAGCATTTGGTTTGGGCGAGTGGTAGTAGTTTGCTGCAATTTTCCAGCAGGTTTTTGATTGTCATGTTTTATTATTTGACATTTCACACAGGTTTTCACATGACGTTTCACGTCGGACCACATGCCTGGCCAAAAAGCTACTTCGCTTGTACGTTTTGTAAATCCCTCCATGGCCACTAAGAGGACTGGAGTGGTAGTGCTGCAGCAGAGAGGGCCGAAGACTGCTGGGAACGTACACTCGGTAGTGCATCTGGTTATTTGGCAGGTAAGTTCTCAGATATAATTTGTCCTCAACAACTTCAAATTGGTCTTTCAAACTTGCATTGTTCTCTGCAACTGCTTGCATTATTTTTGTGACTTCAGGATCTTTGTGCTGTTCCTCCCACAGGACAACATCTGATAATGGCAGGTCTGACTCCTTGTGGCTGGTGTATAGACTGCAGCTCGAGACTGGTAAAGACCTGGATAGTGCATCTGGGGCTACATTGAGTTTTCCTTTTCTGTACTCAATGATAAAATCAAATGTTTGCAGTCGTAGGACCCAACGGATGAGTCGGCTGGTGGTTTTAGTGGAACCCATGACCCATTGTAGTGCAGAGTGATCAGTGACAACTGTGAAAAGTTTGTGTTCCAGGTAGTGTTGCCATTTCTCTAAAGCCCATACGACTGCCAGACATTCTTTTTCTGTTGCCGTATAATTTAGTTCAGCTCCTGTTAGGGTTCTACTCGCATAGGCAATTACCTCCTCTTTGCCCTGGTCTTTCCGTTGTGCCAGGATGGCACCCAAACCAGTGTCACTGGCATCGGTGTAGACGGTGAATTGGAGCTGAAGATCTGGATGGCCAAGGATGGGTGGTGAGGTGAGGCAAGACTTTAACTGCTCAAACGCTTGTTGGCACCGAGTTGTCCATTCAAACCTATGTCCTTTCTTTTTTTAGTGAGTTGAGGGGTTCGGCTATCCTGGAGAAATTCGGGACAAACCGATGATACCACCCAGCCAATCCGAGGAACCTTTGAACCTCCTTCAGGTTTCTAGGCACGGGGTAGGCATGAATGGCCTCAGTCTTACATGGGTCTGCCGAGATGCCGTGAACGCTTACAACATGTCCTAGAAAGGTGATTTCTTGAAGACAGAACTTGCTCTTCTTCAAATTAATAGTTAGACAGAGCAGTCTCCAATCTGTGGAGGACAGTCTGAAGGTCATGAAAGTGTTGGGTGACTGAAGGTGAGTGAATGATGATATCGTCTATATAGACAAAACATATTTTTCTCCTTAGTTCCCCCAGGACTGTTTCCATAAGTCTCTGGAAAGTGGCGGGAGCATTTTTGAGACCAAACGGCATAACATTAAATTGATAGAGACCTGCAGGAGTGATGAAGGCAGTCTTGGCTTTGCTATTGGGGTTCATAGCTACCTGCCAATAACCACTGTTGAGGTCAATAGTGGAGAAAATAGCTGCTCCAGAGACTGACTCCAAGATTTCTGTGATGTTTGGGAGAGGGTAGGCATCACTTTCTGTTACAGCATTGACCTTTCTGTAATCCGCACAGAATCTAAGTTTACCATCTGTTTTAGGTACCAAAACCACTGGAGAGGCCCAACCAGAGTGGGATGGCTCAACAATTCCTTGTAACAACATTTCCTCAAGTTGTTCCTCTATGGCAAGTTGTTTAAAAGGGGACAAGCGGTATGGTTTTTGCTTAATGGGTACCTGACAAGTGGAATAAATGTGATGCTGCAGAACATCAGTATGTCCAGTCCGGAGAGTACATACTCAAGGGTTGCTTTTCAGGATGTGGAGCAACTGTTGTTTACCATCTGGAGGTAAATGAGCTTCATTCACTGCATTTTCAATTAACATTTTTTCGTCCATACTGTCAGGTTGTGGAATTAACAGTTGAGGGGTTGGAGGGGGAATAGAACTCAACAAGGACAGATTCTGTGTTGATTTCTTCTGTTGCAGGTATTCAGATTGTGGACTCACAATTGGCACACTGGTATTACCTGGTTGAAAGGGGTACTGTTTTGCAGGGGCAAACTTGAAAGAATATTTTTGATCTGTGACATTAAGCTGCATTCCACTGAAGAAAATAAAGTCCAACCCAAGGACTACAGCATAAGCGAGGGCTTGTGATGATAGAACAGCAACCAGTATAGTGAAATCTTGTTCGTGGAGTTGTATAGTGGTATTCATCAAGCCTAATGGAATCTCTGCTTCTCCATTTGCTAGGTAGAGAGGACCACTGGACCATGGATGGAGCTGATCTGGTGATGAGAGTTGTCTCATGAGACTTTCATGAATAAGTGTATAACTTGCACCAGTATCAACAATGGCTTTTCCAGTCCATGCAGCAATACTAACAGGAACAACCAACTGCTGAGGTACTGTCATCGGTGCATTAAGGTTTGTGAAGGTAGAGGCTTTCTTGCTTTTAGTTGGAGGCTTCTGCATTTCTGTAGCAGTCACGGAATTATTAGAAGACTGACCCCTTGTCTGAGGTGATGAATAGGGATATTTGCTGCTGGTATATTGGTGACCAGATGATTGATGTGGTGACTGTGGAGGGATATAGTGTGGACACTTGCCTGGCGGATGCTGTCCTCGGCATCTCCAACACTGAACTGGGATTTTCTCAGCAGGTTGGTTTAATGAGGGTCTGGGTGGTGTGGGTGGATGCTTAGGGCCCCTTCGACCTTCATATCGAAGCTGTTGTTCATAGTCTTTTTCTAGTTGATGTCCTAACTTGACTAATTCCTCTACAGTACTCACCCGACTACGCAATTGGCTGGCAAGGTAAGGCTTAATGTTCTTAAGTATCATCTTCACAGTTTCACCTTCAGTTAGATCTGCCTTCCATCTTTTACACAAAGCTCTGTAGGAGAATGCAAAGTCTCGTATAGGTTCTTTCTCACCCTGGATTTTATGATGTGCATAGTTGCATGTTAGCCACTTGTGGTGCCCAGGTGAGAGTTTGCACGGGAGTGCTGCCAGCCAGAACAGGAGAAGACATTAGCATATGGGACACAGGATGCATGGGGCTGAATGGAATAGGGGTGTTATTCACTGCAGAGACCCCAGGCATCAGAGGTCGTACTGCTGGTGGCCATACAGGAGTTGAGATATCTGGAGGGGACTCCATTTTGTATGAAAGTGGATGGGGAAGGAGGGGTAGTCGCCATATGTTGTGTTTGTGTGGGTGAAAGAAATGTTGGGCAGAAAATCAGTAAATGTAAATGTAAATCAGTAATTGTGTTTGTAAAAAAAAAACTTGACCCTTCAACAATTTACCATAAGGTTTCAATAATTCCCCAACAAAAAACAGTTCACAAAAATAAATGTTCAGGTTTTCAAGTATTCAAGTTTTCATAAATTCAAGGTTTCGCATCAAGTTTTTTTTTTTTTTTTTTAAATTCAAGTTCCTGTTCGGGTGCCACTCTGTAACGCTGGTGGCCGCCCTAGCATGAATAAACTCTATTAAGGAAAATACTCGGGCGCCAGTCAGGTTTAAACCCTGACAATTTAAATGAACCCAGGATAGCCCAAAAAAAAAGAAACCACCGTTTGAAAAATCTCTTCTGGACTTGATGATGGGGTGTTTTCTGGACTGAATATTCTTTTCATTTTTATTGCTCTCTTTTCAGGCAGCTTGCACTCCTCTTTTTGCCTTCTCTCGTTTTAATGAACGGGCTAGAATTCAAAAGTTCATTTGAATAATGCAAGACCAGTTCCTGTTGAATTAGGTTAAATGAGCTTTTACAGAAAATGGGATTTAGTAGAAGGCAGGTATGCTCAGCTCACCTCTCCACAGATAGTGCTGCCAGCGTGCACACGGTGATTTGGATCTGCTAAACCATAGACACTGGCAGCTTCTCCTCCTGCACTATTAGCTCTGCCCATTTACAGCCTGGGTCCACCTTATGAAAAAATGAATGATGGCATAACTGACTGTAATTACCTCAAGGCTCAGGAAGGAATGAGGGGGCAGGAAAAACTCCTTTACCTAAATTTGAATGTCTTCAGAGTAAGCAGTCTTGATAGTTCACCCAAAAATGAAAACCCAGCTGTCAAAACACACAAGGTTTACATATAGACTCGGTTGGTTATGTCTAAAGTGAAATAAACAGTTGAGAGAAAACCGGGTGCATGCAGGTCTTAAAGGGACAGGAAACTAAACATGCTGCTGATTGTCATTAAAGGGATAGTTCACCCAAAAAATGTCATTTCTGTTATTATTTACTCACTCACATGCTGTCCCAAACCTGTATTAATTTCTTTCTTGTGCTGAACACAAAAGAGGATATTTTAAAGAGTGTGGATAACCAAAAAGTAGCTGGTCTGCAATAACTTTTATGTTCAACCGAAGGAAAAAACTCATTCAGGTTTAAAAAGCAACTTGAGAGTGAGTAAATGAATTAATTGTTGTGTGAACTATCCGTTTAATGTTAATAAAACAGCAAAACACGAGAACTTTAATACAGTTGCTTTAATAAAAATCAATGTATTATTGATGTATTTAGTGTTTTATTTTTGTATTTGTTAATTCAGTTTCTTGAATGCTACTTACAGTATACACACCTACTGTACCTGAGAAATAAAGAACTGTTTGTTTTATTTGTATATTATGTGTATTTGTAATGTGTATCTTTGTTCTTATTTTTTAATAACAAAGGTAATATAATGACAAAGATTTTTATCTTCGCCCACTTTTGCCTAAATATCTGCCACTCTTTTTATTTTATATTTTGTTACCTTGTAAGGCTTTGTTTTTAAAATAGGGAAATTAGTTTGGCTTTACTGCTCAGACAACTTGTAAAATAGTAAATCCAACTTGGCAAAGAATCGTAATAAAATCGTGATAAGATATTTTTGCTGTATGGCCCACCCCTAGTTGGTAGCCATTGACTTTCATTGTATGGAAAAAATACTATGGAAGGCAATGGCTACCAGCAACTGTTTGGTTACCAACATTCTTCAAAATATCTGCTTTTGTGTTCAACAGAAGAAAGGAATTCATACAGGTTTGGAACAGAATGAGGGTGAGCAAATGATGACAGGTTTCATTTTTGGGTTACTATCCCTTTTCACTGATTATGCTTAATATGCTCACGTTACCCCAATTTTGAGTTCCTCTGATTTCATTTTGCATTTTTTTTTCCGTCAGCATTGTGTAAGCTTATGTTCTCATATCTGACTTCTGTGCAGTTTCAAAATCCAGTGGTTTTCTTGCATCTACAGTATATTGGTTAGCACATATATAAACCCTTAAAATAGGTTTTCATAACACGATTATTTTTGTGCTGTCATGACATTCCAGTTTAATATAAATTAACAATTAACTAATTTATGATTAGATACCCCCATTTTTATTATTAAGGGCCAAGCTCTGAATGGGCTGTAGCCCCTATTGTGTTTGTATGTGTTCTTTATTAGGGGCCAGGCCCCCAGGCCCGGTTCTACGTGGGTGCTAGAGCGTGCTAAGCACCCTCAGTTAAAGCTGTAATAATGCCATTTCATTGCATATTTGGCAAACTATCCAGTGCGTTATGATTTGCGCTCTAGGAGATTGGTTTCTATTTATTTGCAGCATTGAGCAATGTTAATCACAGACATGTCTGCTTATTTCTTGAACGAAATGGCCGATCAGTTTGAATTACCATTTAAGTTAGAATCCCCTCAACCCAACAAATGGGAAGTTGACTGATTATTATTCTACTTCGTACTTTGAACATTCTTAAACATCTGCAGTTAATACATGTACAATGAACATAATTACATTGTCATTCAGTGTAGCACAATATTTATGTAAATATTCAAACAACATGCTTATTCTGACGTGTACATATTAAAATATATAAAAGACTAAGGGAGCATATTAAATTTGATTGTGTTTTAAATGAGTAAAAATACTGGCAAATGGGCCAAACCTAGGATAGAGGCAAATTTAAAAAATGTAAAATTACAACTAACTAGTATTTGGGGTGAAAGTAATTAGTCTTTTAAAATGTCATAAATTGATTTTTGTTGTAAATATGCGTGACAAGATTGCTACACTAAATGACATTTTAGTGGGTCTCTTCTGTAAATCGGGGAAATGTATGATATTTATTTAAAGCAGTATTGCACTTATTGTTTTTATGTTTAAACCCTTTTTCGTCTTTGACCCATGTACAATGATAAATAGCTCTGTTTTAAATATAAAGTGGGTACGGAAAGTATTCAGACCCCCTTAAATTTTTCACTCTTTGTTATATTGCAGCCATTTGCTAAAATGATTTTAGCAAATGGCTGCAATATAACAAAGAGTGAAAAATTGAAGGGGGTCTGAATACTTTCCGTACCCACTGTATGTACAATGATATTTAGCTCTATTTTATAATATAAATGTACAGTGATAAATGTGACAGTATATTGCCAACTGAACCTGGCTGTATTATAACACTTTTTTTTTTTTTGGATTGTTTGTTAGTATGCATTTTAAAAAGTGGAACCAAACAGGGTGAAATATTGAAAAACTAAAACCTTGTACTCAGACAATGAAACTACATTTTTGTATCTTACATGTACTAAGCTCCTGAGCTATGCTATGATTCAACCTCCCAACTTTTCTCTTGATTTTTTATCAAAATGTGCTTTTTACCTTGCCGTCGCCTATTTTGCAATCAAGATGTTTTTTACATTTCACATGTGGCCAACAATATGTTGACACATCTGACGGTGGTGACGAAAACCTGAATTTGCATTCACTTTAACTATCAAATACATTGAATCAATCAATTACTGTATTAAAACAAACAGTGAGTATGTTATTGTTTAAAAGCTTTTATTCAAGATTCACATTTAAGTATTTTGATATATAATTGGAACACAAATGATCTATTTTCTCTCATCTCAGAACAGTGTGTCTGCTGTGCATCTGCTATGGTAACATGGTAACTTTTATATTAACAATTCAAACAATTAGTTGTTACCTCTATCCATTTACATTCACCAGGATCTTAATATTCAGATTTAAAGATCTTAACAAATTATCCAAAAATTAGATCAGAACACATATGATCAGAATACAAACAAACTGTATTATGTATAGATATGTTTTATCCAGTGTTATGTCTTCCCTCAGCCTTATGTTCCCTCAACCCTAACTCTGCTAGAAGTGATGACTATCAATCCACAAAAGCAATATATGCTGTCAGGTCACATATTTAGTATTATGCATTATTAATATTGGATTACTGTGAATGGGAAAATTATGAGTGATATAGGCCTAGCCTAGTTTTCTAATGCATATTTACTTTGTCACCATTGTGACCACATTAAACATCATGACATATCAAAATATATTACGTCCATACATTAAGAAATTGTTGATCGCTTTTATTAAATCTTTCCTTTTAGTTAAAACCGATCTGGGCAAACTGCTGTTCAGTGGCTAATTACCAAGGCCCCATTGATGTAAAAGATGATGTTGCTTTGTAGTCCTATTGTAACGATCACATAACTCACCCATAATGAAACGTTATTTCATTACGCAATATTTGCAGTCTTTAAAAATGGAGAAAAAAATTACACACTATTTGCAGTTCACTAGTTTAACAGCTCTTAGAGGCAAGATACACCTCCACGTATGTAAAAGTCAAGTTTGTCCTTCATTAAGTCAATAAATCTGTCATTCCTCCAGATGCGCTCAATGATACCCAATAAATCATCAGTTTTGGTTCATTATAAAATCACACCAACTCAGACCTGTTATTGCAAGGTGTCTCTAAACGCGCCAGTAGTATTTGTGGCTTACCTTCAGTTTTGCTAGAAGTTTTAAATATGGATATTTTTCTTACAAAAATGCATCAATTTGCTACAGGAGGCCTTTATTCACCCCCAGAGCCGTGTGAGGCGCGTTTTAATATGGATGGTTGCTCTTTATTTGACTACTTTTGGACTGCTGAACAAAAACACCCGCCCATGCCATTATAAAGCTTGGAAGAGCAAGGATAATTTTTAATATAACTCTTCGTCTGGATTCGTCTGAAAGAAGAAAGTCATATACAACTAGGATGCCTTGAGGGTGAGTAAAACATGGACTAATTTTCATTTTTGGGTGAACTAACCCTTTAATGACAAATGTATTTGAAATAAAAAAAGCATGTTGAATTGCACTAATTGAAAATAAAATGTGCTTGCATTTTAATGCATTGTATTTTCAGGGCTCGTATTTTTAGGGTCTGAAATTCAGTGTGGTTGTATATTTAAACTGTGAATATTTAATGGACTAATTCAGTGATATTAAAAGACCAGATTCAGTATACAGCTTATTGATGATGCAAACTATATATAGGCAGAAAGAAGATGAGCCCAGTATTTGAACGTAAGTTACACAACTTGCAAAACTTAACATTAAGCATTTTCCCATCAATTTTCTGTCTTTTCCTCACTAAGAGTTGCTCTCAGATTGGTCCTGAATCACTCTTAAGACTGTTGTTTGATGTTGTTATTGTTTTCTTAAATATGAACAATTTTTATTTAATGTTCCTTTTTTCTCTCTCTTTCTATGGTCAATTTATGAATGAACATGGACGTGAAACTGCCACTGTGGAAAATAATAGAATGACGCGTTTTCTTCACGTATCTCAATTTCACGTGTGAAGTGAAATAAAGTTTTGAACTGTTTCTTTTTGGATTACCTTTTTCAAACAAAGTTTTTTTCTCATGGACATTATGGAATAAATTCCCCTTCTGAATTATTCATTGGACTGTTTTTTTAATTTTTATTATTGTAACAGGTGGTTTCTTTTTTTTTGGGCTATCCTGGGTTCATTTAAATTGTCAGGGTTAAAACCTGACTGGCGCCCGAATATTTTCCTTAATATAGTTTATTCATGCTAGGGCGGCCACCACCGTTACATGCTGCAGATTTGTTGTCTGCCACTTTAAATGCTGGAGCTCTTTAAAGTTGAATGAATTCTAATTGGCTGTCGATGCTTTTATCGTTCATCAGCTTGAAAAAAAAATGCAACAATATAAAAGAGATTCCAACAATATAGTTTCTCAGTGCAGTTATCGATAGTTGTGCTTTGGAATCTGCTATTCTTTTATACAGAAGGGTTTTTTTTCCCACTTTTTCTTTTTTATTCCATTTTATTTTTTTATTGTTATCCTTACCGTACTTGGTGTGAATGTGCCTTTAGCCAGGAAAAGAGAAGGGCATCCAGGATTGTAATTGTTGGAATAATAGCTTGCCAATAATTCTGGGCAACAGAGACCCCCTCACTACAGTATGTCAGTAGTTCAAGAGAGATCACTGAGGCCCACCCCAAATACTCATCCTGATAATGTCATTTATGTTTGCAAACAGAAAGTATTAATAAATGTGGCTGCAAGCAGGAATTTTTGAGGCCGAACAAGTCAGAAACAAAGTGACAAGCTAAGCAAGCATGGCAGGGGAGAATCAGGAAAATGCTTATTATATGTCAGCATCTTTTTCTGCAGTCATTTACTCAGGATTATTATTAAAACTAATTTAATGACACAGATTAATAGTACAAATATTTCAGTTATGGGAACAATGGCAATATTATCTCTCTTTTTGGCAAATCGTCATTCAGAGTAACACATATATTTATGTAAAAACGAAACAATATACTTATTCTGACCTGTATTTATTAAAATACAAACAAGAATATATGATCATACTAACTTTTAATATATTTTAAATGATTTTCACTTCCTTACAAAAACTTCTTACAGGCAAATTGGAAAACATAGTGGTTTGAAGGACATTAGTGTCACATGTTGGTTTCTGTTTAGTTCCTGTCTGTCCTTATTTTGATAGTTTCCTGCTCATTTAGTTAATCATCATTCATTAGTTTCCACCTGTGTTGTATTAATCATCTCGTTTGCTCCTTAGTTGCCTGCCCTTTATAAGCCCTCAGTTTTTGTCATTTCTTGGTCTTGGATTAATGTTATTTAAATGGTCTATGTGTGCTGATGGCAATTAAAATACTACTTTACTCCTACTCCTTCGTCGTGCGTTCACTACAACCACGTACCGTGACAATTAGGAAAGTATGAAGATTTAAAAATTAAAGTTAATTGATATTTGAGGGCTGCACTGTGATGTTTAAATCATCTATTACTATTTGCACTTAGTGTAAATAGCATCTATCACTTTTGCACTTAGTGTAAATGGCATCTATCACTATTTGCACTTAGTGTAAATAGCATCTATCACTTTTGCACTTAGTGTAAATGGCATCTATCACTATTTGCACTTAGTGTAAATAGCATCTATCACTTTTGCACTTAGTGTAAATGGCATCTATCACTATTTGCACTTAGTGTAAATAGCATCTATCACTTTTGCACTTAGTGTAAATGGCATCTATCACTATTTGCACTTAGTGTAAATAGCATCTATCACTTTTGCACTTAGTGTAAATGGCATCTATCACTATTTGCACTTAGTGTAAATAGCATCTATCACTTTTGCACTTAGTGTAAATGGCATCTATCACTATTTGCACTTAGTGTAAATAGCATCTATCACTTTTGCACTTAGTGTAAATGGCATCTATCACTATTTGCACTTAGTGTAAATAGCATCTATCACTTTTGCACTTAGTGTAAATGGCATCTATCACTATTTGCACTTAGTGTAAATAGCATCTATCACTTTTGCACTTAGTGTAAATGGCATCTATCACTATTTGCACTTAGTGTAAATAGCATCTATCACTTTTGCACTTAGTGTAAATGGCATCTATCACTATTTGCACTTAGTGTAAATAGCATCTATCACTTTTGCACTTAGTGTAAATAGCATCTAGCACTATTTGCACTTAGTGTAAATGGCATCTATCACTGTTTGCACTTAGTGTAAATGGCATCTATCGCTATTTGCACTTAGTGTAAATGGCATCTATCACTGTTTGCACTTAGTGTAAATGGCATCTATCGCTATTTGCACAGTGTAAATATAATCTAATTGCTATTTACATTTAATGTTAATGGCATCTATCGCTATTTGCACTTAGTGTAAATGGCATCTATCGCTATTTGCACTTAATGCCCGGCCCTCCGAAATGTGACGTCACACTGTGAGAGAATCAAAACGGCAGGCCTAGTGAGACTGACTTGGTTTAAAGGGGATTAAAAAATGAGGAGTGGGTGGATTTTTATTATTGTAGGGTGGTTGTGTTCACACACTGCCAACACACATTTATGTCCAGACACCATGTAAAAGTGGATTTTGCGTAATAGGTGCCCTTTAAATTTGTTTTCTTTTTGTAATTGTGTGTTTAGTCATGCAACCTCTTGTCAGATTCTATTGTCTTGATGAGTTAAAGCACACATATGTGGATGATTGGAATTTTTGTACTTAAAAAAAAAATGGTCTCATGTCTTTTGCCCTCATTGTAAAAGTGAATCTGCATTGGCTAGTGCAGGTTTTGAGCTCTATCAAATATTTCCCTGGATGGAGGAATTCCCGGGGGTTTTTTTCTTTAAAGACAGTCCCCTAAGATTGAAAATGTCCTATTAGTTAATCGTGCAGTTTCTGGGAGTGATGCACAGGGCAGGTGCGAACAAGGAAGTTTGTTAATGAGTAACCTTATTTTGTTAAAAAGTAACAAATGAATTATAAGTGTTAAGCTCAGCCTATAAATATGTTATGACAGCACTGAGTCATTGTAGAAGGAGGATGTTTCTGGGGCTTTGCAGACGAGCAAGAGATTCACCGTAAACTGTTGAAGTGTATGGAGGATGGCGAAGTGTAAAACAGACTGCATCGAACAACCTCTGTCTGTGGCCTTTGAAAAACTTGGTTGTGTTGTTGGTAGACATCCATGTGTGTTTCTTTTATTAGCTTTATATGTGGCTGCTGCCCTTGGAACTGGTTTTGTTTTTCTTCAGGAGAGGGAGGCGAATGATATTGAAGACCAGTTTACACCTGTCAATGGACCTGCCAAGTTGGAGAGGGCAATTGTGGTGGAAAATTTCCCACAATCTGAAGAGTTTTCTGATTTACGGCTTGCGTCTGAAGGCACTTATGCCTCTTTGATCATCACAGGCTTGCAAGGAGAAAATATATTAACCGAAGCAGCTTTTAACGACATTATAGAGCTAGACAGAAAAGTGAAAAGTATAACGACAGGAAAAACTTTTGAAAACCTCTGTGCCAAAACAAAGGGAAGGTGCATATTAAATGCAATTTTAGACATTATCAATTACAATGCTACTGAAATTGTTTCTTCAAACATAACATATCCGAAGAATAATGACATCTTTTTGGGAACAACCATTGGCGGTGTAGAGCTGAATAGCTCAAAGCTCACCAGTGCCAGAGCGGTCAGGCTTTTTTACCTCTTAGATGAGAAGAAGACAAAGGAAACCTCTTGCTGGCTCAATGGCTTTCTAAAACTCCTCTCAAACTCTACAGAATAGAAAACGGTAAGCAAAAGAAATTATTGTGAGTTATGATCTATATCTACATGTATACAAACACCTGATGACCTGATTGTGTGTGTGTGTGTGTGTCTGTGTGTAAAAGTACCTCAAGTGTCATTAATCAAATAATCTCCAATAACTGAAACTAAAGAACCAAAAGTCATTTTGACAACAGTTCCAAAATGTTGAGAGAATGAACCAAATCTATGTACATTTTCTTGATTTTTCTGCTGGCTATTCATGTCCTGTAATGATTTTCCCTAACTAATTCTTCACTATGCTATATCCTAACTAATTCTTCACAGTGATTATAATGAACATTTGTCATTTGTGTTGAATTTTTACAGGTCCATGTGTCTTACTTTACATCGATATCAAGACGAGTTTGAGAACAATTCAGACTCTATCATCCCCCTTTTCTCTGTTATGTATGTCCTAGCCATTACCATTTCAGTTCTGTCTTGTTTAAGGTATTGTAAAGAATTAAAATTCCCATTAGCACATTTCTATCACTAGTTATGGTATTGATCCCTTGTGTCCTTCCCCAGGTTAGACTGCGTCAGGACGAAGGTGTGGGTGGCTGCGTTGGGTGTTGTCTCTGCTGGTATGGCCGTGTTGGCCAGCTTTGGACTGCTGCTGTTCTGTGGGATGCCATTTGCCATGACCGTGGAAACAGCCCCCTTTCTGATTCTCGGTAAATTTCATTTATTTCCTCACCTAGTAGGCGTCTCACAGCTGATGTTAACAGGCTCCGCTGTTTTCCAGGTGTTGGTGTTGACGACATGTTCATTATGATCTCCTGCTGGCAGAAGACTGAAGTTGATAAAGACGTTGAGGTTCGCTTAGCAGACACATATAAGGAGGCTGGTGTGTCCATAACAATCACCACGCTGACAGATGTGCTGGCTTTCTACATCGGTCTTGCGACACCCTTCCGCTCGGTTCAGTCCTTTTGCTTGTACACCAGCACAGCTCTTCTGTTTTGCTACATCTTCAACATCACCTTCTTTGGCGTGTGTCTTGCACTGAACGGAAGGCGAGAGAAAGGCAACAGACACTGGCTGACCTGCATGAAAGTCCCAGAAGCCACTGGTGATGGTAGAGGTTGTTGTGTTGGTGGGGCGTATGATGAAGACACGCATACGGAATTTGAAATGCCAATGAATTCATTCTTTAAAAACTATTACGGCCCGTTTCTGACAAGAGTGTGGGTTAAGACACTCGTGTGTCTGATCTATGCCGGCTATTTGGCAGTCAGTATCTACGGATGCTTCCAAATACAGGAAGGTCTAGATGTGAAAAATTTAGCAGAAGATGGCTCTTATGTTGGTAGTTACTATGACAAAGAAGATTAATTCCTCTCTGCCTTTGGTCCCGATGTCATGTTAGTTATAAAGGATGAAGACTTTCAATACTGGAACCCAACTGCTCGCAAAAGTCTTGACTTGTGTTTGGAAAATTTTCAAAATCTGACAATGGCACATTCAGGCATTCTGCCTGTTTCTTGGCTGAGTGAATACATGAAGTTTGGACTGAATGCTGGTTTCGATTTAGACAATGAAATGCAGTTCAAAAGCCATTTAACTGCATTTCTTACACAGTTTGGATTCAGTCAAGATGTTAATTTCACTAACAGCCAAATTCATGCATCACGTATGTTCATTCAGACTGCGAACATCAGCACATCGAGCGATGAGAAGAACATGCTGAATGCATTTAGAGAAACTGCAGAAAAATGTGGGAAGTTGCAGACACACATTGATCTGATTGTGTACCACCCTGCATTCATCTATTTCGACCAATTTGCCGTCATAATCAGTAATACAATCCAAAACTTAGTGATTGCTACATGTGCGATGTTAGTTATTTCACTCCTGTTGATCCCAAACCCTCTTTGCTCTCTCTGGGTGACATTTTCCATCGCATCTGTCATTGTGGGAGTGGCCGGTTTCATGGCATTATGGGATGTTAGTTTAGACGCTGTGTCTATGATAATTCTTGTTATTTGTATCGGATTTTCTGTTGACTTCTCTGCTCACATATCCTATGCTTTTGTGTCAAGTGAAAAATCCTCAGCGAATGAAAAAGCCATGGATGCCATCAATAAACTGGGCTATCCGATCGTTCCGGGTGCTGTGTCCACTATCGCAGGTGTGGTGGTGCTTTCGGCTGCCAAAAGCTACATCTTCAGGACCTTCTTCAAAATCATGTTCTTAGTCATTCTGTTTGGGGCCGTCCATGGCATCATATTCATACCTGTGTTCCTGACCTTCCTTGACACTTGTAGTAACAGTCATGAAAAAAACAAAGAAAATCTTCCAGAGCACAGTGTCACAAGCGAGCGGAAAGTTAAAGCAATCGTGATTCAGAATGAATGGTCTGCTGATCCTGACTGTTACTAAGCTTACTTTTCTGAAAAATGTCACCTGTAGAATTTATTAATCAAGGTTAATTTCTGAATATACTATTGTGCTCAAGTTTTCCCCTCAATCTAAATGCACAGGTGAAATTGAGACTAAATTGTGTGTGTGTGTGTGTGTGTGTGTGTGTGTGTGTGTGTGTGTGTGTGTGTGTGTGTGTTCACCCTGTGATGAACTGGCCATCTGTCCTGGGTGTTTCCCAATTAACGGCCCGAGACAGTGTGATAGGCACCGTGACCCAACATAGGACAAGTGGTTTCGAAAATGGATGAACTTTTTTCTTTTTGTATGAGCTTAGCTCTGTATGACACTTTGATTTGACCATGCAACAAGATCCTAAAATAGCAATCATTCTGTTATGTTCTTATGTATATACACTGCATGTTAAATTTTTTTGTGCATTTACATTTTAATCAAGTTTTTCTATTTCTTTTTTTTTTCTTCAATATTATTTTCAATGCATTTCTATTTAATATGCACATCTATTCATTTTAACACGTCAATGGAAACACAGCTTTGCATTTGTAATCCAGTTCAAATCCACTTTCAAGTACATTGATTAAACCACATTACTAAACACTGGGAATTTTATGGCATTAAAAGAACTTGATCTCAGCATAATTGTCACTGAAGTTAATGAGTGTTTAATTTATGACACAGTATATGCACGAATGCATAAACACCTCTACCCCTGATGTTCTCTCCTGCATCTTGTAAGCTTGATGCCATGATAGATGTAAGCAGAGGCAATATTTCCTGGTCAACATTTCCTTGTTCCTGGTCCCTTGTGGAAAGTAAATCTTTGCTAATGCAAAAAGTAAAACAGTAACCCATCTATTCTGTGTCACTAAACACACTAAACAGATATTATTAAGGACATAATGTGCCTAATTTGTCTATAATATTGTCACGGAACACTCTCAAACAAGACTAAGATTCAACAATGATTCTCTGGTGGCTATCATGAGCAGACCAGCTGATGGCTTTGACAAATATAGTCACAGGTTAATAGCCAAACCGCAAAACTGTGTAGTAAGGTGACCAGACGTGCCATTTCCTGGGGACACGTTCTGGCCAGGATTTCTAAATTGCCTAAAATATCCAGATTCGAAAGCATAAGGAGCTGTCTGCTCTGCTCTCTATAGCTCTCAAGGTACTTGCACTGCAAAAAATGCTTTTCTTACTTAGATTTTTTTGTCTAGTTTCCAGCCAAAATATCTAAAAATCTTAAATCAAGTAGGATTTTCTAGACAAGTAAAAATTATTGTCTTGTTTTCAGAAAAAAAACAAGTCAAAATTAAATGAGTTTTTGCTTAGAACAAGCAAAATAATGTGCTAATGGGGTAAGCAAAATAATCTTATTTCAAACAGAAAATATATAAAAACTTCATTTTTGATTATAGTAATATGCATTGCTAAGAACAACTTTAAAGGCGATTTTCTCAATATTTAGATTTTTTTTTTTTTTGCACCCTCAGATTTCAGATTTTCAAATAGTTGTATCTCGGCCAAATATTGTCCGATCCTAACAAACCATACACCAATGGAAAGATTATTTATTCAGCTTTCAGATGGTCAAATGTCACATATATCAACTCTGAACATCACAAGACAAGCTACTACAAAGTCACAACTAAAATAAAAGCAAAAATAAAAGTAAAGAAAAGAAATACCAAGACAATTTAGCTGCATAATTTATTCATGCCGCAATGCTTGCTGGGAGCCATGGATAAGCTTTGTACTATGCTGGTACCCAGCATGCATTGCAACATGAAGCTTTCTGTTGATTGTCAGCATTGATGGGTTTCATATGCTGATTATTGATGTCTGTGTGTCTGAATGATGCAATAGATTAAAGCTATTTGTGCTCAACATGATTTTAAAACTCTTGAAGATATGTTTGTCACAAACACTTCTGGATCTCGAGCTGTATCATGATTACTGTAATTAATAAAGTTAACTAATACAGTTACAGTTAATGGTTCCACTTTATTTTGATGGTCCCTTTAACACATTCTGTTGACTATAAGTAACGTTGCACCTACATATCTTATTAGTAGACTGGTAGGGTTAGGGTTAGATTAAGTTGTCATGTACTTGCAAAGTTACTTGTAGTCAGTAGAATGTCTGTTAGGAGACCATCACAATAAAGAGTTAGCAGATATTAAGCACACAGTCTACTAATACTCTAATGAGAGTTAGTTGACATGTAGGTGCAATGTTACTTATTGTCAACATAATGTTCAAAAGGGACCATCAAAATAAAGTGTTACCCAGTTAATAACCCATGTAGTAGACCAACACTACATCAACACTGAATCAATGTTAGTGCATCAGCCAAACCATCGTGAAGTGAAGTGAAGTGACGTGACATGTGGCCAAGTATGGTGACCCATACTTGGAATTAGTGCTCTGCATTTAACCCATCCAAAGTGAACACACACACACCGTGAACACACCCGGAGCAGTGGGCAGCCATTTTTGCTGCGGCGCCCGGGGAGCAGTTGGGGGTTCGGTGCCTTGCTCAAGGGCACCTCAGTCGTGGTATTGAAGGTGGAAGAGAGCGCTGTACATTCACTACCCCCACCTACAATCCCTGCCAGTACGAGACTCGAACCCACAACCTTTGGGTTACGAGTCCGACTCTCTAACCATCAGGCCACGACTTCCCCCCTTGATCATTGAATCATTGAATCATCGAATCATCAGGTTTGCACCTTGAAATAATGTTATATGAAGATGGATATAAAATCAATATTTGTTCAACTTCAATTAAATTAAATCACTTATTTTACAGATAATCAACACTGAAGCAGTATCAATCACATTCTATGAATTGTGTTCTAACCGTGATTTTTTTTTTTTCAAATACGTTTTTATTACATGAAATAGAGATTTACTTAGGGAAACGTTGCTATATGGCAACGCTGTACCACGATGGGAAAATAGTCAAAAAAAGTAGTTTTTCTATAAAATTATGATTTTCTTGTCTATTTAAATGCACATTTCTTTTGAGAAGTTGATAGATTTATATACCTGGAAGTCATGCAAACCAAAAATAAGTTGATCCCTATCATTTAAGCTTCACTGGAGGCTAACTCATCCTCACTCTCATCACATGGAAGAGCTAACTCTGCACTCTTCCTATTGGCCTTTCCATAAAATTTTGCTGCATTCATTTTCTGAAGAGAAGAAATTATATTTTTCTTATACATAAATACAACTATACTACAATAAACACTTCAAATAAATAGAAAACTGCAATCATGTTATTGATGCTACTATCTATAAAAATCCCAATGGGGAATGCAATTCCACTGTTGTACGGTGTTGCCATATGGCAACACCTATTTTTCTGTAGCGGTACAGCGCTGCTATATGGAAACATTGATATTTTCTCAATTTACAGTAAAACTATGTTAGACAAAGTAAAAATGTGAATACAAATATCTAATTCATTTAAAGATGCTGCAAAAGAAAAAAAAATCCCCCTTGAGAAGAGATGTTTAGAAATGAGGTTAATAGAGCAGTTTCTGGAGCACTTCTGTCTCAGGGTGGCAATGGGAAATAGAGTTTTGGACGGACATTCAAATGTCATGTGATCATTATATGATCAAAAACAGCACATTGTCAAACTTAAGGCCTACCCTTTTGATTCCCATAGTGAAATATATTGTTGTTGTTGTTGTTTTCAGAATAACAAGGAAATGTGTAGAAATTAATTCAAGATACTCCGTACCATCTTGCTTTAAGTACAGCAGGATTCTATGCCAGTAAATCATATCTGTTTTGACTTCTTTCAATAAGAGACTATGTAAAGCTGAAATTCACATGGTTTTGAACCAAAAACTCAATTACTCAAACAAAGTAAATACAACGTGCTTCAATTGAGCGTATGCATGGAGCGCTATTTAGAGCTTCCGGATAAAGATAAGCCAGCTCGTAATCTTCCGGTGAAGCTCATTTTATATATTAGAGACTCTCACAGAAACCTCTCCTGCCTCATTCTTATCAGAAACTGAGAAACAAAATAATTGCAACACCATAAATAATGATAGCGGAATTAACATACTGTTTTATGTTATTAAAGAACATATAAATTCATATGCAGAGTCTGGTAATCCCAGAAAAGTAGGGTACCCAGATACGTAACTGTACATTTAAATGCTGACAAATAAACACTATCGTAACTGTTTAGGCAGTTAGTCTAATCTCTTAAATGACATCGTAATGGTATTCTCGATAATCAATATCTTACCTTCATAGCCATGAATAAATTTTTAAAATCTTATAAAATTAATTTATTTATTTATTATTATTTATTATTTCTCATCAGTAAAATTAACTTTATTAAAGGTTCACTTTTCATTCATGTTTTAGGCTTCTCCTTATTTTAATATCTTAGACATCCATCAATTAGTGATGAAAAATGCAAAGCAACGGCAAAAGTTTAGTTAAGTAGTAATTTAAAGTGGAAGTGAAGCAGTCAGTTAAGTTTACATTATTTAGTAAAGTGATTTCCACTTTGATTATAAAAAATATATAACAAACATGATTAATGTAACCATTTTAAAGAAAAAAGGATGTTTTGTTATAGCTTTTAGAGCAAGGGCGCCGCCATCTTGCAGTACCACCGCGTGTGACGT
>NW_015551050.1:296386-315711 GCF_001515605.1 Sinocyclocheilus anshuiensis
TATTTAACGAACAAAAAATGCTCCAAACGTTTTCCTAAATTAACTTAATAAAAAACGAAGCGAAATATAGCCTAATCACTTTGCCCTTGGGCTCATTGGCTGCAGCTGCCATTTCAACTCCCTGTTTTTTTCATGTCTTGCTTTTTGATTTATAATAAAATAAATATTACAACAAATTTTAGTACTTTATCACACTGAATATAAAGTGCAAGAAGTCACAAAGTCACTTGTCATTTAAAAAAATAAATAAATAAATAAGGCCAGACAACAGCCTATAATGCGGAATTATTTAAATACCTACATAGTTAAATACAAATTAAATAAGTATAAGAATTAAATAGTGCATTCAATATTTTGAAATTTTTACATTTAATAATTTAACTACATCGTTTAAGTTTTATCCAACACAGACTTGTTGCTGCTGTAGTTTTGAATCACTTAATGCACAGATGTATTTTGACATCGGCTCGTCAGATGATTCATTCCGTTGCCACTGTCAACCATAGCAATGACTCGCAGCATGATTTAACGGATTCACTCGCGTAAATTTAACATTTGCGTTTGTCATTCCTGAAACGGTATACGTGGACGTTTGGTCATCTTAGACAAACAAAACTTTTCTCCAAATTGTGAATGGATTATGTAGAGAAACCGAGCAAAGGGCGCTCCCCTTACGGCACAGTACAGTCGACCAGAAATAACTGAGCTGGCTTATCTAAAACCAGGAAGTAATCGTGCATATGGTCAATTTGCATGTATATGTATTTATTTATGCCCACACCATTTGAACTGGAAATTACATCACATTCAGGAAAAACATATACAAAACTTAAAATACAACTTATATGTATGTACAGGTTATGTTGAACTGGATGACAAAGTGACTAAAAACTAGGGCTGGGTTTTGACACAAATTTCACGATTCGATTCGACTCTCATTCACAAGCTTTCGATTTGATTCGATTCGATTCAATATCGATTATTTTGGATATATATCAGGTACAGTTCTTGCCAAATTTTCTCAAAGAAAAAAAAAATCTCTCAACTAATGCTGTAAAATATACATGAGTCAGTTGGTACTACATTACTATAATATTGAAGGTTAAAATTGACTGATTTTAGCAGTTGTAGGCTATAGCTAACAAAGTTTTTAAAATAATAAAGTTACAATTACATAATGATTTTTCTACTTCAATTCGTTTGTTTGTTTTTTTAATATAAACATTTAAATGGTGGCTGTCATAAAAAAATGATGGATTTATTCAAACATAAATGAAACATAAGAACAGTAAAAATTATAATGAATATGTTATATGGTGCATATATTTAGTAAAATACCCCTCTCTACAGTTTATTTTTCTGGCTGACTAATGAGTTTATGGTCACCGAATATGTTTTTCTGAGGTAAATGTGACGTTACGTGACATTGTTTACAAGCTGTTATATTGACGTGTTTGCGCGGCTGAAACACTGATTGAGCGATTACATGAGACAGGATACGGATTGTAAAGTTGTACTCTTTCTTTTAACTTACCTTCGGATGTTTAGTCATGTTTATTTTGTGTTTATTTTCTGTTGAACTGAGGCGCTACAGCGATCTGTCACTCCACATTAAACAGCGCCAAAACAGCATTTATTGTTTGAATACTGAAATACAATGGACATAAATTGAAATCTGAGACTTTGTTTCGTATTAAAAGCACCAAAGCACAATGCTTATTGTGAAATATTGGATGGGAAGTGCCCTTCAACGTTCCGTCCATTAACTGAAAACAAGGCTAGACTAATAGATTCTTGGGATTTCAGAATAAATATCGTTCCGTAAAAATGAGAATCGATTAATATCGAGATATCGATATTTTTTACCCAGCCCTACTAAAAACAATTAGAACTCTTAATTCTGAATTAGTAAAACAGAATCTAACTGCCAGGAGAAGAGCCTGGAAAACCACACCAACATACAACAAATGCAGCCTGCAGCAGCAAAAATGAAGTAAATACAAATGCACTGAATTTTTATTTATTTATTTTGATGCTGTTCACATTATTTAAACCATTCATTTTGATTTAACACCATTGTATCGGGTTTCTCATTCAAACATGAGTGCATCATGTTAAAGGGACTTGAAATTGTTACTCTTTGACGATATATTAATTTTGAGTTAACATGTTTTACTTTTTACTTTAAGTTGCTTAATCGAAAAAGTATATTTGACTTTAATATAATTGAATAATTTAAATGAATAAAAATCATGCTTTACTTAAATGTATTTTCAACACTCCTTATTTGTTGTTTGACCAGATTATGTGATGTGCAATACAAATAATAACTTTAAAATATTGAACTGGAACATACACCTCCACTGTTATGCATATGTGGCAGTGTGGGATGGGCTTCCCTTCTTCGGGTGGTGTCCCTTTATGAGAGTGAGTAATGAGGCCAGTGGATGTGTTTGTTTGTGTTTTGGTGTTTTTGTGTGTAAACTGATATTGAATTGACTTTGATTTGTATGTGGGTTTTTTTGTATTGTTTTGGATTTAGGTCTTTAAAGTGGGAGGGGTTGGCTATGGTACCCTGTACTGTGTGTCCACATGGAGTGCTGTGTTTAACATTTTTGCTCACAAGAGTGTGTCATGGGTATTGAGTGTGAGGTAGAAATCTGAGGGTCTTTGCTGGCCACTTCCCTCTTTATTTTTGTTATCTTATGGTATTGTAGGGCTGTGTATCACCAGCAAAGTCACGATACGATACGTATCACGATACAGGACTGCACTGAATTTCACCTCAGCAGAATTTAGTAAAACAGCTGTTTATTATACACTGCTATATAGGGCCGTTGCTAACTATTGGCGGAGCAGGCAGTTGACCTCTGCATTATGAAGGGCCTCCATAACTGTACCACAGTACAATATAGGTAATTGCATATGTTTCATGTTTACATTGTGCACTCCCCACCAGTGACAAATGTCGAGAGCGCGTTATTGTAGCACGAAAGCACATAAATATAATGCGCGAGTGCGAATCTCTCCGCTCGCATGCGGATTTCCTTTGCTCTCGTACAAAACCGGACACGCGCGCTCAGATACACGCTGCTCTCGCTCAAACTGTGTCCTGCGCACTCGCAAATCTCTCTATGCTCATGCTATTAATTATTTTCGCACCTGAATTAAACGTTGTCAAAAGTTATTATGCACTTTTAAAAAGTAGTCTCAAAACAGATTTGTTCAGGGCCTTTCCTTGTTTTTTTTTTATTGTTGTATTTAAACTAGGCCTATACATAAACTGGTTATTGTACTTTGTTTTACTAGGCCCACTTTATCTCTTTTATGTTTGTATTTTGTTCTTTTCTGTGAATGCACATATGCATCTCTCTGTAAAGTACTTTGTAAACACTGTTTTAAAAGGTGCTATATAAATAAAGCTTTAACCAATCAGACCTCCACGACTGACCGATGGAAATGCGTGAAATCTAAAAAAAAAAAAAAAACTCCCAATAAATGTCCAAACAGCGATGCTAGAACATTTATTGTGAACATATCTTGCATCATTTACATCTTGAATTGTTACTTATTATTGCCATCATACCAACTGGTAATTTATTGCAATGATTTTAAATTCAGTTGAGGTATCTGACATATGATGGCATAACATTGATCTTTTATATGAAGTCTTTAGATCAGTGATGGGCAAACTTGGCCCTTCCAGGCCACTTTCCTGCAGAGATTTGATCCAACCCTGATAAAACTCACCTGCCTGTAGCTTTCTAGTAGTCTTGAAGACAATGATTAGCTGGTTCAGGTGTGTTTGATTAGAGTTGGAGCTAAACTCTGAAGGAAAGTGACCTGGAAGGCCCACCCCTGCTTTAGAGCCATAGACTATAATATATTGTTTTAAGATAAATTGCTCAGAGACCAACCAGGACAGAGGTTATATGTACAAATCATCCAAGCACCCAATTCCTAGCCATTTCTAATATAGGCTACATTTCATTACCATTGCTAAATATTATTAAACTGGAAAGAAATTAAAGATCCATTTTTGATTGTCAAAAGAATTCCGAGTTCACTTCCCTCTCAGCCAATTAGATTTCACGCACTTTAATCTGTCAGTCGTGGAGGTCTGATTGGTTAAAGCTTTATTTATATAGAACCTTTTAAAACAGTGTTTACAAAGTACTTTACAGAGAGATGCATATGTGCATTAACAGAAAATAACAAAATGCAAATATAAAAGAGATCAAGTGGGCCTAGCAAAACAATGTACAATAACCAGTTTATATATAGTTTAAATACAACAATAAAAAAAATCAAGGAAAGGCCCTGAACAAATCTGTTTTGAGACTACTTTTTAAAAGTGCATAATAACTTTTGACAACGTTTAATTCAGGTGCGAAAATAATTAATAGCATGAGCATAGAGAGATTTGCGAGTGCGCAGGACACAGTTTGAGTGAGAGGAGAGACACGTTTTAAGTACGTGCACTCTATCTGAGTGCGAGCGTCCGGTTTTGTACGAGAGCAAAGGAAATCCGCATGCGAGCGGAGATTCGCGCATTATATTTATGTGCTTTCGCGCTACAATGATGCGCTCTCGACATTTGTCATTAAAATAACGCCATACAGAAGCGGTTTGGTGTTAAGTGCAGTCACACACACAGATCACGTTGCGGCCGCACTCAGACATTCAGGAACAAACTTTTTAGCGCTGCCCCGCAGTTTTATCAACTAAATAGCTTAATCGCTCAAGAGCTACATTATCTTTCTCAACAAGGAGCTGGTAGCATCATTGTTTCTAAAGGAATTAAAGCCACAGCTTTACTGTTAATAGAAAAACGCGGCAAAACGGTGGTAATTCATACATACACAACCTCTCTCTCTCTCTCTCTCTCTGTATGTGACGTAAATGAACAGTTGATGAATTACACTTTTCTGAGAATAGATTATTGAAGTGGAGATCGCTAAACTGCAAGCTAACCGCTGTTTTCAGAAAGCAAGTGCGTTTATCCACAGTGGAGGGAGCGCGTGTGCACATGGTTGCCAGGTTGACAAAGATAAGCACACTTAGCAGATATTTCTGTATTGCTCAAATGTAAAGCTCTGTTTCGGGGATTACGTCTCTTTATATCAGGCAACTCAGTTGTGTTCCTCTGCAGCCAGATTAAACCTTGTTGTAGCCTATATATGCTCTGTTTATTCTTTTTTAGAAACCTCGCACTTTTCTACTCAATTTTAAATGTTGTAAAATTTTAAACAAATTAAGCGCGGTCCACTGCTGCACACGTGCCACAATATCGATACAGGGCCAGCTGTATCGATACTCGTATTATCAAATCTCTGTGACGATACATCGTCGTATCGTCGATATTTTGAACACAGCACTATGGTATTGTACTTGATGTTTTGTATGTTACTGGTAAAGACTTGTGATGTATTGAGACCTTGTGTGAAGTGTTGTATTTGTGTTTTTATTAATTGTATGTTAATAAAGTGACTTGTTTATATCTGTCTATCTTTATGCTCACCCTGCCTTTGGCAACGAACCTGTGTCCCTTTGCTTAGGGCTGTTATGTCCCGGTGTAGTCCGGGTGGCGTAGTCTACTATAGGTTTTCTCTTATTATTGGTAATTTTCAAACACCTGACCACTCTTGCCACACATATATTACATCAGAAAAAAATAAGTTAAACCTTTTAAACCAAATGTGGTAGCTTCACCTCTTCACAACCTCTAAACTAAGGATTTTTCTTTTGGAGAAAAAAATACAAAATAAAATATGCATACTTCTGATTGGATGCTGTCATTGGGTGGAGGCTTGTTATTAGTGGTGTAAGTTAGTGTAAGCCAGGAGCAGACCACGCCATGTGGAGCACCACCTGAAAAATATATATATATATTTTTTTTTTTTAAAGTGTCCTAATATTGTTTTGGAGTTCCCTACAACAGGTTTAAATGCTTCTAAGGTCAGAAAACGTAATTTTCACAGAATATACATTTATACATAACAAGCCTGTTGTGATTGACACAGAGAGGAGTACTTGAGCAAGTTAGCGAGCGCTACCATTTGTGTTGCCAAGTCAGTGGTTGTTTTTTATGTCCGTGGGTTGAAGTGACCCAATAACGTCATATTTACCCCCTGGAATGCGAATTTACCAGAGAAACCCCTCACAAAAAGCGCATATTTTATACCCCAGAATGCGATTTGTAACGCAGTTTTGAGTAGCAATTGGGCGGGTTTTGTTGTGAAAACCTGGCAACCCGTACCTTTACATAAAACAATAAAGTGCTCCAATCCGTTCTTAAAGGGGTCATATGATGCAATTTCAATTTTTCCTTTCTCTTTGGAGTGTTACAAGCTCTTGGTGCATAAAGAAGATCTGTAAAGTTGCAAAGACTAAAGTCTCAAATCCAAAGAGATATTCTTTATAAAAGTTAAGTGTCAACCACGCCTACCTAAAATGGCTCATTCTAACATGCCCCTACATGTCTACGTCACTATGTGGGAAGATTTGCATAACGCCGCCCAAATGTTCACACAAAGAAAGAAGGCGTAACTTTGATTATCGCTGTAGTATTGTTGCTGCCGCCGCCGCCATGTTGTGGAGACGCTGTTTCATTGTGAAAGTGAAACTACTTTGTTTGGTCTTCCAAAAGAGGACACAACTAGAAATCAGTGGTTAAGTTGTATTTACAACACTGTTCCAGAACACTTCAACCCAAATATTCAGATGTGTGCAGCGCATTTTATGAAGGATGAGGACTGCTTCCTGGGAGAGTAGCCTACAATGCCGGTGTTTGTTTCTATAAAGTGGGGCAATTCCAACTTTGCAAGGACAGTCTGGCGCAGTCTTGTTATTCGAGAAATAGGTGGGAAAAAGATATCTGTTCACTAATTAGTTTGAATTCTTTCCTTTGTTTTAGTAAAATGTGAGATAGGCCTACTGTATAATTTCGCTCCCATTATTTAGGCCCAACTAAAACAAGAAACGAATAAATTAAACCTGGCCACGATTTACTCTATACTGCTGTGATCTGTTTCAGGCTTTCCATATCATAACATTTTAGAAATTGCATTCTCAACGAGAACATCGTGGAGATTTAGCCCAAGTCTGCATTTGCTGTGCGAAATGCACAGGCTGACTGAAGGACAAATCGTCAGAACTATTTTAAATGTCATATTGTCAGGATTATGGACGGTTTTGTTGTGTTTTTGCTCCCCATGTGCTCTGTGACCCAGTTTCCCAGGTGCTAGCTCCGCGGGACTGCCATCCTCCAGCGTCGCCGTGGTCGGAGTATCCCTTGACTCTGCCTCCAGCCTCTGGGCTCCGCCTCGGCCCGTTACCCCGTCGGCTCCACCATAGCTCCTAGCTCCCTCCTCTTCGCCGTGGCCCGGCAGTCCACTAGCTCCGCCGGGCTCCCTCATCCCTCCGGCTCCGCCTTGGTCTGGCATCGACCATCCTGCGCCTCGGGACTCCACTCCTCTGGCTTCGCCTCGTCCCTCCGGCTCTGTCAGGCTCCTTCATCCCCCTCGGCTCCACCACAGTCCTATGTCGCTCCGGCTCCCTCCCGAGCCTCCTCCTTAGTTCCCACCCGTTCCCCCCCTCTGTTGTTCTACGGTGCGAGGACGCGCCTTCCGGGAGGGGGGGCGATATGTCAAGATTCTGTACGGTTTTGTGTTTTTGCTCCCCATGTGCTCTGTGACCCAGTTTCCCAGGTGCTAGCTCCGCGGGACTGCCATCCTCCAGCGTCGCCGTGGTCGGAGTATCCCTTGACTCTGCCTCCAGCCTCTGGGCTCCGCCTCGGCCCGTTACCCCGTCGGCTCCACCATAGCTCCTAGCTCCCTCCTCTTCGCCGTGGCCCGGCAGTCCACTAGCTCCGCCGGGCTCCCTCATCCCTCCGGCTCCACCTTGGTCTGGCGTCGACCATCCTGCACCTCGGGACTCCACTCCTCTGGCTTTGCCTCGTCCCTTTGTCTCTCCGGCTCCGTCAGGCTCCTTCATCACCTCAGCTCCTCCTCAGTCCTCTGTCGCTCCGGCTCCACTGTGGTCGGACGCCGGCACCATCTGCTCCGCCTAGGACCTCCAGATCCTCCCCGTCACCCTGGCTCATCGGGTCTCCGCCTCGGGCTCCTTCGCCGTTTGTCGGCCCCCTGGAGTCAGCGGCCATTCCTCCTCCATGGCTACTCCCTCCGTTGGCTCCACCGTGGGCCGCCATTATGGCTGTGGCCTGGGTCTTGCTGTGCCCCTCCTGTCTCCTCCCTCCTCCGTCGCCTCCCTGGTCTCTGTCTGCCGGCCCCCTCCCGGGTGCTCGTCCTCCTCCCGAGCCTCCTCCTTAGTTCCCACCCGTTCCCCCCCTCTGTTGTTCTACGGTGCGAGGACGCGCCTTCCGGGAGGGGGGGCGATATGTCAAGATTCTGTACGGTTTTGTGTTTTTGCTCCCCATGTGCTCTGTGACCCAGTTTCCCCATGATTCCCCTTTGATTTCCCATGATTCCCCTTTGATTATGTTATTTCGTCCAGGTGTGTGTCATTAATTATCTTAATTTGGCCTAGTACTTAAGTCCTAGTCTGTGCAGTCTGTCTCGGTCGGGTCTTGAACGTCATCCTTGTGTTCCGTGTCTCCTGTTGGATTATTAAAGACTCTCGTTTTGTGAAATCTCCATGTCTCCTCGTTCCCTTGCTCCAGCGTATCGTGACACATATAATGTTCATCGTCAATATTATCTTATTTAAACCTTTTATGTGTTTCACATAACTTAATTGTGTCGCTATCTGCACTGCATTCATACAGTGCAAGATTTGGTTGTTCGGCGTGCATGCTGCTGAGTGCGATGCTCAAGAGATGTGCTGTGGGGTTACATCATTTATTCTTATTTGTCTACATATTTTTTTCTTTATTACAAATCTTGTTTGGTTTTATTTTGTATCATTGCATGCCAAAAATGTACTTTGTTATGCATATCCAAATGTGAAACTGCAATCTTATTCGCAGTCTATAGCATTTTATAACTCATTATCAAACTCTATAATGAGGTCAACCCTCTTGTATCATTAGAGTCTCTATTATCTGATCTTAATGCTGAAAATCACTTTATTGTTTTATATACTGCATGGACAGAAACCTTACAGCTCCTTTTAAGCTCTTTAAGCCAAAATCTACATCTAAGTCGGAGCCATGGGTTGATCATAGTATTCGTTCTTTGAGACAGGCATGCAGAAAAGCAGAAAGGAAGAGGAAAAAGGACAAATTACAGATTTCTTGAGATCTTAAATAAGTGCCTATCATCATATCAGTATGCTGTTAAGAAAGCCAAGGCTTCCTATTTTTCTAAACTAATTGAGAAACATCACGACACCCCAAAAGCTCTTTTTTTCTGTTAAAACTCCATTCTAAACCCCCCTGTAATTTCTCTTCACTGCCCGTCTTTGGCACTTTGTGAGGATTTTTCTAGTTATTTTGGCAATAAAGCTTCAAGTCTGAGGGCCCAGTTTCTGATCTCCGATCAGGAAATACCAACAGAGATGACTTCACCTGTCCTGTGGACTTCTTTCAATCCTGTCTCGCTACATTATGTAAAGGAAGTAATGCTTAAACTCAAACCCTCCTTTAGTTCACATGACACTATACATCCTTACTATTTGAAACAAATATCTGACACTGTCGGCCCTGGGCTGGTATCGCTATTTAACAAATCTTTGCTTGAAGGAGCTGTACCATCTAGTTTGAAAACTGCCACGGTTACACCTGTACTAAAGAAACCCTCACTTGATGCCTCTATTTTATCAAATTTTCTCCATTTTGCCATCTATTTCAAAGATATTGGAAAAAATTGTGTTTTTACAGCTCCAGACCTTCCTGACTGACAATCATATTCTTGAGAAGTTTCAGTCGGGGTTTAAATCACTGCACAGCACAGAAATTGTAAAAGTTCTTGATATTTATATGGCAACAGATTCGGAGGACTCTGTCATTTTAGTAATGTTAGACCTGTCCTCTGCTTTTGATACTGTCGATCATTCAATCCTTATCTCTCGGCTGGAGCATTGCGTTGGGTTAGGGGGGGCTGTTTTAAGCTGGTTTAAATCTTTTCTAACCAATAGACTTTTCTCTGTAAGAAAAGTTTCTCTTCTTCTTTTAGCAATCTATCCTGTGGTGTGCTTCAAGGCTCTGTTTTAGCTCCTGTCCTTTTTTTCTCTCTATCTTCTCCCTTTGGGTTCCATTTTTAGGAAACATAATGTTTAATTTCATTGCTATGCTGATGATATGCAAATCTATATGCCCGTTTCTAGGAAAAATAAGAGTTCTGTAGGCAACCTAACAGCATGTCTTAAGGATGTGAAAGCTTGGCTTGCCAAGAATTTTCTCTTTCTGAACTCAGACAAAACAGAAGTCATTGTTTTTGACTCCTCAGAATTCAGGCCAAGAAATCACCTTGACCTTGAATCTCTAAATCAATTAATCTCTCCTCAAGTACGGAATCTAGGTGTGATGGTAGATATACTGAATAAAATTATAAAAGCAAAACTTTTGTTTTTGCCCCCATTTTTCATGAGCTGAACTCAAAGATCTAAGACTTTTTTATGTACACAAAAGGCCTATTTCTCTCAAATATTGTTCACAAATCTGTCTAAATCTGTGTTAGTGAGCACTTCTCAACAAAAGTGTTGCATTTATAATTTTGTTCAGTGTAGTTGCCTCAAATTTGACAAGCAGATTAGCGCGGTCATTGGATCCAGCTTTTTCTGGACTGTGCAGTCTGTCTCGGTCGGGTCTTGAACGTCATCCTTGTGTTCCGTGTCTCCTGTTGGATTATTAAAGACTCTTCCACGTCTCCTCGTTCCCTTGCTCCAGCGTATCGTGACACATATAATGTTCATCGTCAATATTATCTCTAAATCAATTAATCTCTCCCCAAGTACGGAATCTAGGTGTGATGGTAGATAGTTGCCTCAAATTTGACAAGCAGATTAGCGCGGTCATTGGGTCCAGATTTTTCTGGACTGTGCAGCTTTTTCTCTCTTCGTTCTCTATCAAAAATCAAATATTTTCTTCCTAAGCGCTCCTTGGAAACTGCTATCCATGTTCTTATTACCTCTCACCTGGATTATTGCAATTCCCTGTACTTTGGTATATCTAAGTCCCAAACGGCATGCTTACAGGTCGTTCAAAATGCTGTGGCGAGATTCCTGAAGGGAAAGAGGAAATCTGTTCATGCTACCCCCCTTCTGAGATCCCTTCACTGGCTTCCGATTAATTTTAGAATTGAATACAAAAATGTATCACTGGTATTTAAATCATTAAATGATTTAGCACCTTCTTATTTGTCCGATCTACTTCACCCCTACTCTCCCACCAGAGGCCTTAGATCCAAAGATAAGCTCCTCCTTCAGATACCCAAAATTCGGCAAAAAACGAGGGGTAACCGAGCCTTTGAAGTGGCCGGCCCGACACTGTGGAACAAGCTCCCACTCTATATTAGATCGGCTTCCACTTTGTCTGAGTTCAAGTCATGTCTCAAAACTTATTTATTCTCTGTTGCTTTTAGCTTATAAGAGTGTTCTGTTTTAACTGTTTTTGCTATTATTAGTGTACTTAATTTTTTATTTTATTCTAACTTGTACAGCACTTTGGTCGGCCTGTGGCTGTTTTTAAATGTGCTTTATAAATAAACTGAACTTTTAACTTATAGGCTATTATTTGTACAATAATATTTAACTTAACCTGATTTGTATCTTTATTATTTAATGCATAAGCGATTTATTAAAACAAGTTTATGACTGTGACATCCATTTAGTCTCGATCAAGAACACTAATGATCAACGAGTTGGAGCAGCATTGCCCATTACATTATTTTAAAACGTCTAATAACCTTCCATTTACAGGTTATAACCGCATCTGTCTGATGTAGACTTGTGAAGATTTATTTAAATGCGGATACCATACTGCAGCATTAACCTAAAATAAATGTGCTCTATTATTATTCATATTCATGTGTTTGTGCGGAAAATTAGTAATGCGCATGCATGACAGGGAGGCGCCCGCGTGATCACTTAAATTTTTTCCTGATAATGAAATAACTTAAATTTGGGGTACCTCACATGAATGAGAAATATATATACAGAAAGCTTAAAATGTCTACTTTTAAACGAACCAATTCAAACCAAAACAAGGGGCAGCATTATTAAATACCCTCTAGACATCTCTGATAAAGTTTTTAAAGCATTTTTATAAGCGTTTGCATAAATTCTGCTTTCAGAACGGAGAGATGTCACATCCTTAACATTGATTGTTCCTCTGAAACACAAAAACGAACATTTAAATAAAATTGATATTTTATGTTTTGTGAATGGCCAACCCTTCTCCATTCTGCAGACATTGTTGCTTCTGCTTTGTGCACTGTAAATCACAGAAAGCAGAGGTGGGACCAAGTCATTGTTTTGCAAGTCACAAGTAAGTCTCGAGTCTTTGCATTCAAGTCTCGAGTCAAGTCCCGAGTCAAGACAGACAAGTCCAAGTCGAGTTGCAAGTCCTCAGCTTTAAGATTCAAGTCTTAAACAAGTCATTAGTGCTTTTTGCCCAAATTAGTGTCTCAGTATTAATTACCATATCAAATTCATAGTAATTTATATCAGGAAGGCAGGTAGAATATTTGACATAGTTCAATTTCATGTGAGATGGGTGCCCTTAGTAAAACTACTCAAGTTCAATTTAGGGATTGTGCCAAAATAGGATAAGCAGTGAACTATTTTATTAGTAACAGAATAGCAAAGACAACATCATTTCATAGAAATAACAGCTGCAACATACTTTGCATGTGTGCATAAGAATAGCTATATGCTTCTAGGTGTTATATCTAAGCCAATGAGCCATTATTTGGAACCTCAATGAAACATTTAAAAATATGTGAGCTGAAACGCAGAAAGAACTGCTTTGTGAGGCGAGCACCAGTGAAGTTTCTCATGCCTGCTCCATGTGTCTGCTGGGCGGAGAGCAAACGGACAGGGCAGCGCTTTTCACGAGCAGAGATCGCTACTAGACGAATCATGTAATATATATATATTTTTTTTTATCTCTGTTCTTTTGTCGTAAGTTATGCTATTATTCCATTAATTTATACTAGCCTATATATCCAGTGCTCCCTGAACGCAGTCTCTGGCTTATTGCCAGTCAAGCGCAAGCATGCTGCAGGGACCCGTCTATACCGACTCTGATCTGATCATAAAGTCTTTCCGAGTCACAGGGCTCAAGTCCAAGTCAAGTCTCGAGTCATTGCTGTCAAAGTCTAAGTCGAGTCTCAAGTCTTCTTTAATTATGTCGAGTCGAGTTGCAAGTCATCAAATTTGGGACTCGAATCCGAGTCGAGTCTCGAGTCATGTGACTCGAGTCCACACCCCTGACAAAAAGTCTATAAATATGTCGTCTCCCAAAAAACTGGTGTCTTTTTTGTCACGTCCGTAATGCATGTGATTTCCCAAATCTAAAATATAAAACACGTTCATAGACGAATACTTTTCTGATGTCTGGACTCTATTTTCAGGGATTTAGAATAATATAAAGAGATGGTTCAATATATTGGTAATTAATACATTCTGAGAGAATTTATAGTTCAGGTTTTGACTGCGAATGTCACGTCAGTAACGCTGGAATTTCCCAATAATGAAACTAAAAATGATTATGCCTACATGAAGTCTTGGGACAGTTTCTTATTACTGTAATATATTTTTACATTTGTATTTCCGAAACGACTGCAGCATTGCTGCGTACAATTAAAACAGTGCAAAACTGAAAATAGTACAAAGCAACATATAAATTAAGAACAAACGTTTTTGTCTCTCTGGCAGACACTCAGTCTCTTTCGACTCAGTCTTTTTCTCTCTTCCAGAGGTGCCACGTCTCTCCTGAGAAAAAAAAACAAAACAAGCAAGACTGCATATTATATTGTATATAATACTCTGTATGCCGTTGCAAAAATTGCAAAAGCCAAACCAAACGAGGCATTTATCCTAAAACAGACACTTTGCCTAAACATGCTCTGCAAGTTTGAAACGCTCATCAGACACTCTCAACATGAACGAGCAAGCGATCCACACCTTTATTTCAACCCCCACAAGCTATTCAGAACTACCCCCAAACCCCAGCCCCCTCCAGCTGGACTGAATTCAGTCACACTACTGGTTGCTTAGTGTAAAATGGACATGCTCTATCTAAAGATAACAATCACACGTCATCAATTATTAACAGAGTCACCTATTGGTCAAATGTAATAAGAAAGTAAATGTGATTCAGTTTATGATTTTCCAGACATTTCGACTAATAAAATGATCTAGAAATGTCTTTAATTACTCGTTGAAGTTAGTCTTATGCTTCCAGCCATACTTGCATGACTCATCATGCCTCTTATGTGCTTGGCCACGTTAATTGCTTCTTGCAGCAATATTTTTTCCTTAAATTTTCTTACTTCTCTGTGCAACAGTGTGTATTGTAAAAGGTCTTGTGCAAATAAATTGAAATAGAATTGTTATATAAATTGCTTTGAATAAAAGCACTTACCAGCACTTATGTTTTCACACTGTTTGCTCAATCATCCCGTCTATTTTAGCACTGTTTTCTCTGTTCATTGACCATCTCGTCTATCGCCATGTGTAGTTGTTATTCTCCTGAGTTTACCGTTTGTAGACTTATAGTAAATACAGTTTTTCTTCTCCATATCCTTTGTTGTGCGTTTTGCTACAGGAATAATTAACATAAAAGATAAAACACAGCTCACATTATGGTACTGTAAAACAAGTCATCGTAAACGTTATCTTAAGTGCATAAACCTACTTTCCCAAAATTGAAGGCATTTCTGCATGAGAAGAGTTGTAATATCATCGGGTTAATAATTACATCTGGGGGACTAGTTTAAAAAAGTTATTCATCTGATTTTTTTTTTTTTCAAGACTGGTCATAACTTTTTAAAATTCAGTTACAAAAAGGTAGATTGGTGTAATTTGAATCTGAAAAAGTTCTTAAGACACAGTCTTTACATATGTATGCAACTTCCCCGAGCTGGCCAAGGGGGTTGGTTGGCTGTGGATCAACAGGTGCAGTACACTCTTGATGCACTAAGCGGTCAAGCATGCCTATTTGTAGGTCAACTGAGTCACGAAGGCACAGCTGCAGCACTGCCACCTCTGCTTATAACAGCTGGACTTGAGCCCTTAAAGGGGTCATATGATGCTGCTAAAAAGAACATTATTTTGTGTATTTGGTGTAATGAAATGTGTTTATGCAGCGATCCACAGTGCAAAGTTTTCCTCAGTGACCAGCACAGATCAGCTCAAATACTTGGAGGAGTACCTTTTTCAATGCTCACTTCTGGACGACTTCTGCTGCTTCTCAGCACAAGTTGTAAGTCTATTGTTGCAAAGCGCAGTATTCCAGCTTTCTGAATATTCATATCGAATTTTCGATGACACGAGTCCAAACCAGTGAAATATGATTTTCAAACCCATGCTGATGAAAACAAAACGATCGCGCTGACTGACATTTGCAAAGCCCGTGCATAAGACGCGCCTCCCCAGAGCGTGCGATCTCCCTATAAAGTACATTACTGCAAAATATGTCTTGGCGAGATTCACAGAAACAATGTTTGAAGTTTCTCATATGCAATAGAAATGGCAGCGCTTATGAGTTGGGAAATGTGGTGGTCACACCAGTGCCATGCACCGCTGACTTGACATTTGCCAATACGCCAAGAGCACGCAATCTCCATATAAAGTACATTATTGCGAAATATGTCTGTGTTGAGATTCACACAAACATAACATGTCATGTCTGACATGACGCTTAGTTAATGTTTGGGGAAAAATCTGATGTGTAACATTATATTAGATCCATGCATCACAGTAGGTCCTAATATAAATCTGTCTCAATTTTAATCAAATATTAAAAGAAAAGATGGAATTACTCGCTGCTCTTGATTAAGCTACTGTTTATTTGCATCTTTGTTCTTATTTTTAATAACAAAGATAAAATAAAAATAGCTATATTGTGATAAATAACATAGTAATTATTATTAAGAAAAGATTAGGAGGAAAATATGCAACGTTGCTTGGTGATTTTGCTTTGGAATCTTCAGAAAGCTATAACTCGGTTTTTCTCAGAATCAACTATGCTGACTATCGCCTTCAAACGGCTGTAGCTCAGTCATTTTTTGTCTGATATTCAGAAATAGGTTTGAATGGACTGTGAATGGAGTTTAAGAACAAGTTTGATCAACTAGCAGTAATCAGTTTTACTTTTCAGATTCAAATTACACCAATCTACCTATTCGTAACTGAATTAAAAAAGGTATGACCAGTCTTGAAGAAAAAAATCAGATGACTAACTTTTTCAGACTAGTCTGTGCAGTTTACGCAACCATCCACAGATGTAATTTTTAACCTGATTTATAAGTCTTCACGTGTAGGAATGCTGACTTTGGAAAAGTAGGTTTATGCACTTAAGATAACATATATGATGACTTGTTTTACAGTACCATAATGTGAGCTGTGTTTGATCTGTTATGTTAATTATTCCTGTAGTAAAACGCACAACAAAGGAGATGGAGAACAAAAACTGTATTTATTATAAGTCTACAAACTGTAAACTCAGGAGAATAACAACTAAACATGGCGATAGAGGAGACAGGCACTAAACACAGGAAACAAAGGACTGAAATAGACGGGATGATTGTGCAAACAGTGTGAAAATGTAACCAAAATAAACATGCAACACAGTCAGAAAGTGCAATCAATTGTACATGTGTACATCTGGTAAATGCTTTTATCCAAAGCAATTTATATAACAATTCTATTTTAAACCAATGCCTGACTATTTTTTTATAAACAGTGATGAGGTTTTGAGCAAACATTATTCTTACCTTGCTGTCACAAATGAAGTCATGTAGACTTTGATGTTGCACCTCAGGTTGCTCGTTCTGCGTACATTCACCCTCTGGGGTCGAAGACGGCACCGGTGCGGTCTGTCTCATTTTTTCTTGATGAATGTGAAAAGAACTAAAAATACTCCGTCATTTTCATCGTACAGATAAGAATAAGGTATCATTTGAAACTGTAAAGGGTTTACCTTTATTTGTGTATAGTCATAATAACAACAAAATAATGTGCTTTTGTAAAATAAAGGAAACAAACAAGGTGCACCCTCTGCCATCTCTGTCTCTGTCACTCTCTTCACAGACTTGTAAATAAAACAACATGAATCTCCGCAAATACTTGCCTCACAGACATGAGAAATATATGTATAGAAAGCTTGATAGGTCTACTTTTAAATTAAGTAAGTCACGTCAAAAACAAATATTCTCTGATAAAGTAATCCGTATGAAACCAACGCCATGTCCACTTTTTCTCGTCTGAGCTCATTATCTCTAATGCAACCACACCCCACGTGCCGATCGTGCTTTTCAAATTCTAAATATCCACGTGAGACACGCGGACATGTAAACGCCCTCATCACCTCCATAAACAAATGTGAAGATTCAGGTTCATCTCGGCTACTTTTTGTTTCTGTAAGAAGACATGCTAAGAGGAATAACCCAGGATTTACCTCAGAAGAAGAACACGATGCGTCGCACAGCTTGATCAAGTGGAGGAGATCATTTACATGAGTAAGATTACTTGCATTAGTTGTTATTGTGATGTAACTTGTACACATTTTACTAGTTAGACTTTTCCCAAACTATAATTCCTGACTACATGTATGAAATCAAGTGAAACATTTTGAAATATGTGTCATTTCATTGCATCTAAATGTCTCACAACGCGAGGATGTTTTTAATGTTCTATGAAATATAAAACCACAAGATATAGCAACTGACACTTTATGCTCTACTTTAACCTCTTGTCTAGATGATATTTGTCCTCTCTCCTCCAGGCCAGCACGGGCTGCCCCCTCGAACCCCTGGTTATCCGATGTTCTTCGCGAGCATCGGACCAAACTCAGGGCAGCAGAGAGAAAATGGTGCAAATTAAAAGATCCATCAGAACTAAGTATGTATCAGTCTTTGCTTTCATCTTTCTCTGCTGAAGTCCATACTGCCAAATCTTCATACTTCCACAACCTTCTCTTTCTAGCTTGTACTTATTTGAACAATGTCTAAGAACTTGGTATTACAACCACTTCCTGTATCTGTTTGCCTCTTTAAGAAGAATCGCTTTATGTATCCCCCAATTGTAAGTCGCTTTGGATAAAAGCGTCTGCTAAATGACTAAATGTAAATGTAAATGTAAGATATAAAAGTGGTATGAATGTAACATTATGAATGTTTGAGTTTAGGAATGTTTGGCACAAAGGTGTGTTACTGGTCAAGTTTAGATCAGTATGTTCAATCATGTCCTTGATCTTCACTGGGTATATTTTGATTATACTGTGTTGTAAATGAAATACAAATAATCAAAACCCCCATTATTTTACTCTCCTCACATTCTTCGTTACCTGCTTCACAGACACATTACTGACTGATTGCCCATTATTGGAGGCCCTTTGTCTCTCAGGTGTGAATCACTAAATATTCATGGCCATTGTCACTCCCTGGCATACAGCCTTTCTAACACAAAACATGTCTTACAAAAGTTAAATCAATATATTGTTTTCTGTGAATGAGTGAGCAGAACACATCATTTTGTAGCAGTAGGTGGGTGTGCTCTGGGATTCCAGTTCTTTGCTGTTTAGTATTTAAGCTGTTTTAAAGCAATCTCTATTGTATAAAGCACTATATAGGCTTAAATAAATGTGACTTGACTGGAATACTGAAATGCAGAGCTAATGTAAACATATCCACATCCTTATGATCAGTTGCTTTAACCAGTCATTTTTTGTGTGTTTACTGTGTTAAGGCCAATTCACACCACACAGATAATCACTAACAAACAAGTTGGCTTTTGTATTTAGAATTTTATGAAAAATAACAGTCATGTTCACACTGCCCCAACAGACACCAACAAACTTTGAGTCAGAGAGAGTCAAGTAAGTCTGACGGAAAAAAATGGATGATCCCCCTGATGAAAAAACAAAAACAAAAAAAACAGCATATGCTGGTGAGGTATGTTTTGAAGCATGGTAGCTGATTTGAGCTGGTTTAATCCGGTCCTTAGTTGGTCATGAGCTGGTCCTCTAGTTGCAGAAGCTTTAGGGCCTTTCGCACCGCGGGAACCTTTTCATAGTACCAGAACTAATTGTGGAACTACCCACTTTTTGTCTTTTTCGCATCGCTGGAACTGGGTGCGATTTTAGTACCGGACTGCCTTTTTCGAGAACCAAATTAGCTCCTACTCCGGAGCAGGGTCTAACC
>NW_015551050.1:316189-320215 GCF_001515605.1 Sinocyclocheilus anshuiensis
GTGTAAACATACTGTAAACATTGTGTCAACTTATTTCATATGGAGTATGGAGAACAGCGATAGATGGACGGACACTGAAGTGCAGGCACTTGTAGCAAATGTAGCACTGCCAGTTGTCGTTGGAGATTCTTAGTCCTCCTTTCCGTTCTTTCAATCGCTTTACTTATACGTCGACTTTCCATGTCCATTATTGTGAAACCCGCAAGACACAACAAAAACACAGCTCCGATCACAGCGTCCTCCATCCTCCTGTTGTTAATGTTGTTCTTCCTTGTTTTCGTTGTTGAACGCCGCGCACAAATAACGACGCTGTCGACCGGCTTACGTCACTTCTTAGTACACACTGTCGGTGCGAATGCAACCCTTTAAATGGTACTGGGAAATAGTTCGTGCAAAATCGTCCCAGTACTTTAGTACTGTACATTTAGTTCTGGAACTAAAGCGGTGCGAAAGGCCCTTTTGTTAGCTGGTGCTGGAGCTTTCTGGGCAGGGGGGTTCCATGTGTTGTCCAGTGTATACGCCACAAGTTCCCAAACACAGCTATGTTGGATTCAGACTGCCCCTTAACTGAACCTTGACACTTGCTCAGCCTCATCCACTTAAGGTCTATCAGAGGGTGCACATAGGCTCTCAGGCACTTTAATTTTGTGCAGCTCCTCCATATATGGAATTGGGTCAGGGAAAACTTTTTAAAAAGCAGCATTATCAAGTCATAGCCTATAAAACATAATTGCACTACTGTTGCTGAAACATGTTATGCACATTTCTTGTACACTACATGATTCTGCTTTTATTCCTAAAATACTCATTAAATATATTCAAACTTACATTATGTTGCCTTTGATGGCAGTGGTTTTGTTGTGTATAAACCTTTTTATACATTGCCTTTCCAGATGATGTTGTAGCCTGTTGACAGTTTGAATTCTCATTAAAATGCATGGCAACCGAATACAACCTAAAACAACAGAAACGGCATAGTTATTTAGAAGTAGGAGCAATATATTCTCATCAAGAAGCATAATGTAAAAAAAATATTTGACTAAAAATGAATAAGAGATATTTAAAATGTAATGTTATGACAGTTTCACTGGTTATTTACTATGCCAATGTTATGCTTCTTCTATAATGTCATATTCAGTAAATAACAGCATTTAAAGTTTGTTTAATCTCAATAACTGCTTTACACAACATTATAATGTATACCTGCACAGCATTCCAAGAAAAGGAAAAACCACAGTCTTGGGCACAAAGTGTCTTTGTTGTGTGAGGAATCTCTTGTTTGTTAGCAGCTTTTCAACTTTATAAAGTGGTTTTGTACCTGGAATGATATGTAAAATTGCATGGAAGATAGAGGAGGCAGTAGTAATGTAGGATCTACAGATTACCAGTTTGTCATTTTAATTGACAAAGGGTAATGGTCAAAATTATCATGCGTTCACCATCTGCTGCTGTCCTTAAGCCCAAAGTCTATTTCGGCCATCCATGTCTGGATGACATAATTTTCATCATCACAGCACAGCCCAATGTTTCTGTTTACATACAACAGTGTAGGCGTGAAGTGAATATTAATACAGAAAGTATCCACTGGGCAGTGCGTCTATGTCGAACTCTTCCACTCATCAAGAAGCATAATGTAAAAAAAATATTTGACTAAAAATGCATGAGATATTTAAAATGTAATGTTATGACAGTTTCACTGGTTATTTACTATGCCAATGTTATGCTTCTTCTATAATGTCATATTCAGTAAATAACAGCATTTAAAGTTTGTTTAATCTCAATAACTGCTTTACACAACATTATAATGTATACCTGCACAGCATTCCAAGAAAAGGAAAAACCACAGTCTTGGGCACAAAGTGTCTTTGTTGTGTGAGGAATCTCTTGTTTGTTAGCAGCTTTTCAACTTTATAAAGTGGTTTTGTACCTGGAATGATGTTATATGTAAAATTGCATGGAAGATAGAGGAGGCAGTAGTAATGTAGGATCTACAGATTACCAGTTTGTCATTTTAATTGACAAAGGGTAATGGTCAAAATTATCATGCGTTCTATGCCAATGTTATGCTTCTTCTATAATGTCATATTCAGTAAATAACAGCATTTAAAGTTTGTTTAATCTCAATAACTGCTTTACACAACATTATAATGTATACCTGCACAGCATTCCAAGAAAAGGAAAAACCACAGTCTTGGGCACAAAGTGTCTTTGTTGTGTGAGGAATCTCTTGTTTGTTAGCAGCTTTTCAACTTTATAAAGTGGTTTTGTACCTGGAATGATGTTATATGTAAAATTGCATGGAAGATAGAGGAGGCAGTAGTAATGTAGGATCTACAGATTACCAGTTTGTCATTTTAATTGACAAAGGGTAATGGTCAAAATTATCATGCGTTCACCATCTGCTGCTGTCCTTAAGCCCAAAGTCTATTTCGGCCATCCATGTCTGGATGACATAATTTTCATCATCACAGCACAGCCCAATGTTTCTGTTTACATACAACAGTGTAGGCGTGAAGTGAATATTAATACAGAAAGTATCCACTGGGCAGTGCGTCTATGTCGAACTCTTCCATATGAGTTTGAGTATAATTTGAAAGCAGCGGAAAAATGTCTGTGTGCAAGACAAGAGCAGAATATGGAAAAAGAAGTATATCCGGGACCTTAGACACACCAAGTGGATGTTTACATTTTGGGTTTGCTTGGTCCTCATATATGTGAAAATCCTGAATGTGGTTGATGAGGGACTTCCACTTTGTTACTTTTTTTTCCTGGTCCTGATGTAGAGAATTCTGCAGTCCAGTAGAGATGATTTCTGATGCTATGCTGCCACTTTTTCACTATCCATCAGTCCTTGTCTCTGGCCATTTGTAAAAGCAAACATTTAGATGTTTTAATGTCATAAAAAACTGTCAATGTAATAACATGATAATTGCAGGTTGCAAGTTTGCAAAGTCCAGTTATAAAACCAAAAACCTCAAACGTACCTTTCTCCAAATTTCACACATCGCAGTACTTTGTGATGTTTTGTTCCTTCAGGAAATTGTGAATCTGTGGATGGCGGTCTGTCACAATGCAGTCTAGCCTTACACCATTCCAGTCCCTCCTTCTCCATGTGTTAGCTACCACCAACCTCATCTTCAGAGCAGTACAATTCAGCTATATTATTACTCTAATACATTAAAGAATATTGAAAGTATGGGTTTGTGCTGTAATATATCCGAATTAAAAATTGATTTCTGTAAAAAAAAAAAAAAAACTCCTGTGCACTGACATAATGTGATTGATGCAATTTCACTCACCTGCACTAGCTGGATGTCTATTATGAAGCTGCTTTAAAGATCCATTATGGTGTAGCTCATATTCTTTTCCAAATATTCTAAAATATCAATTCACAACAAATATTTTCACAAAGATTATACATATCTCAAATATATTAACGCTTCAGAAGAACTCAAGCATCATCAAGCATGAATCTTTACCTGGCGAATCAGCTCTCATATCACCACTAACAATTTCAAAGTGTAGAACAGAAAAGAACTTTGCCACGATTATACTGGGGCCTTAATGTCACTTGATGGTTCTCAACTTGCTTGATAGTGCTCATAAAAGTGTCGATGCTGATCCTAATCAATAAAAATGTTGGGTTTCCAGTGGGGATGCACTGATACCACTTTTTCCAGAACTGACCGATACGATACTTTTACTTTTGGTACTTGCCGAAACAGATTACCAATACTTGTATTTTCATTGCATTTGATAATTTTTTTAATATAATGCTGGGTACAGAAACCAAAATAATATTTATAACGTTAGTTGGCTTAGTTAATTTTGCAAATAGATATTTCCTTCAGTTATTTTCACAATTATGATGCTCATTAAAATGTATTATAAAAGCTTTTGTTTATTTCACTATTCTTCTTTTTAATTTTTATTTCACTATTCTTCTTTTTAATTTTTATATATATTTTTTTTTTTGCTCTATGGTATTGTATATTTAAGTTAATAACACTAGAGCTGCTCCATTGC
>NW_015551050.1:320412-324896 GCF_001515605.1 Sinocyclocheilus anshuiensis
CTTCTGTGTCAGCCGTGACACACGGATGTGCTGTTTTCGTTCAAATCAAAGCATAAATACATGTAGAAAACGTATCCTTGTGTCGCGGCTGACACAGAAGAGCGTAAGATGCCTGCGTTCAGCGGATATTCTCTAAAATGGCGCTACAGTGATGCGGAGAGACACAGAGGAGACGAATTGTTGAATAAAGTCGTTATTTTTGTTTTCTTTGCATACAAAAAGTATTCTCGTCGCTTCATAGCGTTACGGTTGAACCACTGACGGCAGATGGACTATTCTGACGATGTCTTTCATACTTTTCTGGAGCTTGACAGTGTAAGTTACTTGGCAGTCAATGGGACAGTCACAAGCCTCCCGGTTTTCATCCAAAATATCTTAAATTGTGTTCCGAAGACGAACGAAGCTTTTACGGGTTTGGAACAACAAGGGGGTAAGTGATTAATGATAAAATTTACATTTTGGTGCGGAGTAACCCTTTAACATCTACAAACAAAACATATTCAATGTGCACACATTTGTATTGGTATAGAATGAGAGATGCCGCGTTTCACATAGGCTGCTAGTTTCATTTTTGATTTAGATAAAAAGTCCTGTATGCTTTACGTTTAAAATAAATATTGTTTATAGTGAATGCCCCTATAATTTGTTTTGTTTTATATTTACGATTTAGTTTTAATCTAAATGCATTATGTGCTGAGCAAACAGCAATAAAGGTCACGCAAACAGAAGTGTGCTCGCTTGAACTCTATCTCTCTCCTTACCGTCAAGTAACTTTAGTAACTTGTGCATTGTTTTATTTACTTGTTTTTGACATATCCGACCGAACTACAAACTTTCCAGTGATGTCCGTGAGAGAAGGATATTCACTCAACAAGCTCGCGCATCTGTGCACCCGCACGCTCAATCCACTCTGCTTGCTTTGCTTATCAGCTTGTGCACATCAGCTATGCATGCGTGAATATTGAATGTTTAACATTGTATCAATTACACACATGTACTTCATAGACATCCTTAATCTATAACAACTCCATTCTACTCTCTGTGTTGTTCTGTTGTCGGTGATTCTTCGTCTGTTCACACTTCACAGCACTGATCACACACTGTGTGATATCAGCATTTGGTATCAGAGCATTTTTATGAGTATGAGTAGTCCTACGCATACAGGGGTGCAGTATTGGTATTGGTGCATCCATAATACATACCCAATATTGTTTGACCATAAGAATTTAAGACTATGTCCACTCCCATGTCTAGTGTCTTCTTCATATTTTCAATGGTCTTGGAGTTAGGAGCGCTTTGTCGCACGGTCACCAAGGCGAAAAGCCCAAGGTCTAGAGAGAGAGAGAGAGAGAGCGAGTGAGCCACGAGGGCTTTGTGTCCATTTTAAGCAGGCTGACTTTGGTCCGCCCCACGATGCGATCTTCCAATCGGACGCTGTTGCAGGGCGGAGCGTGCATACATTAACAAAGGGGCTTCAATTCATCACATGAGAAAAATCTTTGCGCAGACTTGGTTGATACTTTTATAAAGTTTCCTAATGCGAGTCTTGTACCCACTATTAAATTTTACTTCATTTCAACATTCGGCATTTGTCGTGCCCATCCGTTCAAGATTAAACTTCACATATTACCACATTTTAATAACCTTATTTCCTAAAAAGAAGGTAATAAACACTGATTAAAGTTGCACCGATTACATGAAACACAACATAGAACATATATATATATATGGCATAACACATCCAGTGGATACATTTTCACTACTCATGAGTTTTAACGATTTGTCTTTTAAAATCGTCATGCAAGGTTCTGTTTCTTTGTCTGTGACACAAGAAACGTAAGGGTTTCAGTCATGCAGGAAGCAGGTGGTCAAAAGTCATGTGGCGTCACGCTGTATATCCCGTGTTTGCGGGCCTGAGGGCATCAGTTAATTTACTCATCCTTTTCCTGTTTGGACATAATGGTTCCATCCATTGGTGGTCACAAGACATCGGGGTTTCTATATGTTGTGAACTGGCTTTTCAGTCCTGATACAAAGAAAGCTTTGTTGACTCCTGATTGAATTAATTCGAAGCCTCATGATGGTGATTCAGTGGCGTATCAGTGTCCTGTTCATGAAATCCCTACAATATTGAAGAAACTGACCTGGAATTAATTTGAGATGCTTATGCTTAAAGGTTCAGGTGTAGCCGTTAAAGTGATGCCCTTACACTTATATAGATATGTATGACGTGTCTTTCCCTTTGACAGCCAAAGCTGTCCCTGGAGAACAGTCTGATTACAAGGTTCTCTGAGGAGGGGGAAGTTCCTGTGACAGTTCAGGCTTCTAATGGTCGATCCATGGTACAGGACAGCAAGATTATCATTGTATATGGTAAGATAAAACACTCCTTAATGGTGTACACCCTCAAAATGATTCTCTTCTGTTTAATTCTATCATACATATTTAGCTGTGTGTGTACACATCTACCCTATAATGATAAAAATCCACCCAGTGGTTTTTATTTAATCCCTAAAAATAATATCCCCTTTTTCAAATCAGGCCATTCTCAGCTTCTTGTCTGTGTGATGTCGCACAGAAGAAGGCCGCTCCTTGTTGATTGACACGGCCGTTTTACCTTAGACGCCCTGAGTGAGCTGTAACAGTCCGACCACCAATAAAGAGCACGTTTACATGCACACCAGTAAGCTGATAACTCACAAATACCAGCTTATTAAAATAACCAGTTTTCCCCGTTTACATTGTACAGATATTAACTCATTTATAAGGGGATTAATTATTAATTCTATTTCTAGCTCAGGTTTTGAGAGGAATCGGATCTGAAGATTCGAAGTCAACCTGATTAGAACTGATTCCAAATTTGATAATTTACACCTTATCTACCGTTCGTCCAGCGAGACGTTAGCATCCGTGTATATTAACAATTTGAATATCTGTATTCTCCCTGGCCACGGGTGACGCTGTTGCAGGGCTTAGCCACGCCCTGTGTGGTTCCTTTTTCGTGCACAAGTCACATGCTCCCGTGGGGAGTATTTCTGCAAGTTTTAAATAACTTCTGATAAAAGTATTATCACCAGAGAATGATACTGAATATAACATTTTCACTAACACCAATGTTCGGCGAATAAAACAAGCTTTCATTCAAGCTCGATATCTGGTAGTTTGCATACACATTAATAATCTTATCTACTAAAAAGGGGTTATAAAACATTGGTTAAACTTGCACCGATTACAGGAAACACATCAAACATATACTGTATAAGACATAAAACATATTATTTGTGAATCTAGTTGCCCTTTTATACTTTTAAATGATTGTCTTTTGAATTGTCTGTGTAAGTCTGCGTTTCCTCTCTTAATAGAGAAAGGAAGAGGGGAAGAATTTCCTGAGGTCCATACACGTCACGCGGTGGTTTGCTGAGTTTGATTGAATCACATTATCACTGTTCTTTAGGTCCGTTGTTTTGCAAGCCTAAGGCTGTGATTAAATTACTCGTCCTTTTCCTGTTGGATATAATAGTTCCATACATTGTGCGATCACAAGACATCACGAGGTATCTATAGGTTGTGAAAGAACTTTTTTAGTCCTTGATACAAAGAAAGCTTTGTTGTCTCCTGATTTGATTAGTTTCGACCTCATGATGGCTGATAGGGGGAGATCTTTAGATCCTTCTGTAATATTTCTGTTTCATGATTCACGTGGTGAATCCACAGCTTATGGGGGTCTGTTTCACAAGACAGAGACCTTACACCTAAGGTGTCAAAAATATAATTAATCATAATATTAAAAATAATTGTACTGACAACACTCCCTTGTGGGATACCATTTTCAGCTTCAAAAGTCGAAGATTGACCTAATCCAACTTGAACTACAAAGGTTCTTTCAAATAAAAACTGTAACAGCCAATTATACATATAACCATCTATTCCTATCCTTGCTGCTTTAATTAACAGTCCTTCTCTCCATATTGTGTCATACGCCTTTTCTATGTCAAAGTACACTACTGCCATAATCTCTTTCATTTTAAATAAACAATGTCAAGATAGTCCATTATAAATGTAAAAATAGATTTTATATGGTGTTCATTGTGTGTAATCATAATCTTAAAACTTATAACCACAAATGCGTAAGCATTATAATGTATTATAATTGTTGTTATGATTATTTATAAGATGATATAACATATTATAAGGTCTTTATTCATTATAATGCCTTAAGAATACCCTTATAATGTCTTATAAATATGGGCTTCATAGAAAGTGTTACTGTTTTTTTCAATTTCAAACCAAACATGTTAGCTTGAAAGTGTGCTTCTGCAATTGGTGTGTGCTTGTGTTAATTAATGCCCACAGACATTTTTTTGTTTTATTATTGTATGTCTTAAGTGCCCGAATTCTGCTGTATGTGTTTGCCTTTCACAGTGTGTGTGTGTGTGCGTGTGTGTGTGTGTGTGTGTGTGTGTGTGTGTGTGTGTGTGTGTGTG
>NW_015551050.1:325262-326720 GCF_001515605.1 Sinocyclocheilus anshuiensis
CAGGCCTGAGGGCATCAGTTAATTTACTCATCCTTTTCCTGTTGGATATAATAGTTCCATTCATTGGTGGTCACAAGACATCACGAGGTATCTATAGGTTATAGTCTTGAATTTAAAAGATCTCTGTGTTATCTCATGATTGGATCAGTTTTTCATCACTCCTCTGAGTAGATGAGACTGACAGGAAGTCGACCCAGAATATTGGAGTCATGTGCTGGGGTGATTAGTTTAGACCTCATGATGATTTGGAGGGGGGAGACATTTAGACCCTTCTGTAATATTTCTGTTCCATAATTCACGTGGTGAATCCACAGCTTATGGGGGTCTGTTTCACAAGACAGAGACCTTACAACATGCACATTAGTAACCTGACAACGCAAGTAAGCTGCGTTTACATGACTTCATTAATAAATCAGGTTATTTCCCTTTAGTGACGTCAAAATATAATCATTTGCGTATCTGACTCCGAGTATTCCATACATTTGTCAGCTGTGATGTTAAATTAAGCTTGCAACATGCCGGGAAACGTCTCAGGTTACTTATGTAACCATGGTTCGCTGAGTAGGGAACGAGACACTGCGTCCTCTAGGGGTCGCTATGGGGGACGCCTCGTCGTGACCCGTGTCTCGAAGTTTCCATGAAAGGGAACGTCTCAGGTTACTTATGTAACCATGGTTCCCTGAGTAGGGAACGAGACACTGCGTCCTCTAGGGGTCGCTATGGGGAACGGTATACCCACGCCACCATGCTGAGGGGAGTGCATGCCAGAACCATGGCGAGCACTAAGTACCAACTCTACCATATTGCTATGGTAGTTGACCCTGGGACGTTAGACAGCTGTTAGTCACGTTATTCCCTACGGTCAAAGGCCTAGGCTACATACCCCAAAATACTTACCTGTTAGGGCCAGACTCCTGGGCCCGGGGAATAGAGCTCAAGGCTTGGAATCAGGAATAGATTAATAGATAAGGGAATACGACCAAGAGCCTAGAATCATACTAGCCTTGGCCTGTCACACAGGGGCTACCGCACGTTTCTCTTTGTATGTGCTGAAGGAACTGTCTCAACAGACCCCTAGTAGCAACACCCTGTTAAAGCCCAAGGCGGAACCGGGGTTTTAAACCACTCATAAAGAGCACGAAGCTGTTAGCTGTTGCGCTTACCGTACAGGATTTTAGAAAAGTGGGCAAAGCATAACGTGCACACTTACCAGCTATGAGCTATGTAGAAAAGTGGGCAAAGCATAACGTGCACACTTACCACTTATGTGGATTTTAGAAAAGTGGGCAAAGCATAGATGGACATCCCAAAACGCTATGTTCTGAGAAGTCATCAAGTCAATCTACGGCTATAATGCTGGAGGCTGGAGTGGTAAATCTGTAGCTGAGGGAGCAACATCCAGCTCTCAACGAGAGGGAGCTCAACCTACAGCATGTTCCAATGGTGGAACAGCTAGCA
>NW_015551050.1:327236-340018 GCF_001515605.1 Sinocyclocheilus anshuiensis
CAAAAATATTCGGAAGGCGAAACCGGCGCATCGAGAAGAAAGCCCCTCTCTTCCATCCCGATATCTGCCAAGTTCACCCACAGATGTCTCTCAACACCTACTACAGCTGCCATGCTTAGTAGCGCAGAGAGTGAGATCTGTGGTGCGGCGAAACTCAGCTACCTCATCAGGCCTTTATCCAGGTCTTCCAGCAGGTCAGCCTAATATGCCTGGAGCACCGCATTGTGCGCAACGAAGCAACAGCCTGACCTGCTGCTGCGTATGCCCTGCCATCTAAGCGAGATGGCAAGGAGGGAGTTTTAAGAGAGGACGTCTCACCCATAGAAAGATAGCTAGCCAGTCATCTTTTTTTCCAGGAGCATCCTCTCATAGTCGTTTCCGTGCATCGCCTCGATGTTGGCATAACTTGTATGCTAGAATCGATGAATGCGTAAGAAAGATAACGCTCAAAACTCACCATACGCAGAGCAGGAGGATTGGGAAGGCTCAGCCTCAGCTTCTTCGCCGTCCTCAGACATCTCCTGCTCTTACCGGGCCGAACCCAGCAGAGCACCAGCCCCCGGATCAAACGATGTTAAAGAAATAACATCATCCTCCAGCAGCTTACTCTCGTCCACAGCCGACGAGCGTGAGAGGGAAAACCCCTTTTTAAACTCATCAGCCGGATCCACCTGCAATCCCCACGAGCCCATCCTCTTCCGTGCCTCAGCAGCGGTGGGTCCTGAGCCGCGGGAAGCAGACGGCTGCCCCTCTTTCCTCGAAAGAGAGACAAACGAGAGCGGAGCTTTTCCCTGGGAAAAAACGCTCGCAGTGCACTCCGATTGCCCCCTCGGAGACATCGCGTGCGTGCTCTTTGCCCAAACAAAACAACGCATAGATTGTGTGTGTCATCAGATGTTAAACAACGTCAACACGGATGCACATATCCTTAAATGCTTTGCTAGTGCTCGCCATAATGAGATAAATAGAGATCGCTCTTACCACAGAAATGCAAGCTTCAAACAAAACAGTCAATGAAGACGGAGAAGAGAATGATGTGTGCTCCCGGCGCCTATTTATACTATAGTCGCACCGGTAGTGATGTTATGGCTGTCGCCGGCCAACGTGTTGTTGGTGTTTTTTTCGATGTATGCCTCAACACGGGTCACGACGAGGCGTTCCCCATAGCGACCCCTAGAGGACGCAGTTCGAAGTTCCCATGAAAGGGAACTTACAGCTGATATATAATCCTCTCATGCAGTTATAAACACAGCATTGTGACTGAACCACTTCTACTTCTGCTGCACGAGATGAGAACACATTTGTATCATTTTCTGAGTCATGAAAAAGTCTGCTTTTGTGATATATTTCCTTCTTTCTTTACTGCAAGACGTTTGCTCGGTCTGGATGCACTTAAATCTGCACTAACGATGCGTTCCTGACACGCATCACACATGTGCACTTCAATAAGCCGACAGAAAGTGGGTTATTGCGTTTACATGCCGTGCGAAATCGGAGTAAGAGGCAAAAAACTACCTGTTGCGACCGGTTTATGCTTACGCCGTTTATGACCTTACTCCGATAAAAGAAAACGGGTTACCACATGAGCAAGTGCGTTTTCGGCTTATTAAGCATAATCGACTTAAGAACGTGCATGTAAACGCGCTCTGAGCAAGTGGAGCACCATTATGTCCAGGAGAGTGGCTTAGCATGCAAATTCCACTCCCAATTCTCATGGGCCTTTTTATACTACTCATATGTGATTGGGGCTCTCAAGGAAGACCCCTAATATCATTCAATGTAACATCCCCATTCCTTCTATCAGGGAACAACGGTTATGTCAGTAATGAGATGATCTCACAGTTTAACCTTTGTGTAAATGGCTCAATAAATTTACTTGTAGTAAAAGAAATGCATATTGATTAATTATAGTTTCATACAGTTTAATAAAGCCCAGTATAATCAGTTTGCAATTACTGTGATCTTCAAAAATACTTACAGATCTTTTTTTATCTTAATTTTTGTATATCCTAGTGATATTGAAAACATATATTAAAGTTGCCAGACACAACTAAATGTATTGCTGTCCAATATTGAAAGAAAAAAAAATAGTATAAATATTTATAGTTGTTTTAATGCTTTCATAAAAAGACACTTACAGATTCAAAGTTATTTGAAAAGAGACATGGCCATTGTATAACTATATTTCCTGCACAAGCCATTTGTGCTTTGATCCCATGATTGCCACCTGCATCTATATTTTCTACATCTGAAAGCTAGCAAAAGATTAGAAATAAATAAAAATGTCAGGATAAAGATGAGAAAAATGTGTGTATAAAAGCAGTCTGTAGTAAAATTATAATAGTATTATAGTATTATAATAGTAATTTTAAAAAACTGGAGGTATTCTGTGCTTTTACACCAAAACAGATCAAAATTTGTAATATCACTTACATGTTAATTTAAATTAATTAATTGCAAATGAGAAAAACAAGCAATTCATAGATTATCAGTGTTCCATTGTTTACATATTATATTTTGTGTATCATTCGTTCATTTGTTTTCTAATTTAATATTGAAAGTAGAAAAATGAGAAAACGGCTCCTTTTTTAAACGAATTAATTAATTAAGCTTAATTAAACAAACAGACTTACTGGGTGAGCAGGGTAGGCTATGACATGCCAAAGAATAGAATTTATATTTACACAGAAGAAAGCCCTGTCTAGACTCTGCCACGGTACGAGTTGTGTCGAGCTATTCATTAGTCTGTTTGTTTGATGAAAAAAAAAGATTAAATGTAGTTGCAATAAATGTGTTAAGAATCCGTACAACTGCAGCAGTGGAGGACTATTATTCTGCTGCGTGATACTACGGAAGAACTGGGGCAAGTTCAAGCTCAAACCGGTGCACAATGTTTTGCTACGGTTTCCGGTTTGAACGACATGTTTCCTGGAAACGGTGTGCAACGGGGTTTGAGATACGTTTTCTCTTGTTTGGTGGGTGTGTCAAACATGTCAGCCCAATCAGCAACAACATGTATATAAATCACGCGGTATTAAAGAGACAGCTCGCACAATGTAATTAACATCCAAATAAATTTACAAGAGCAAGTATATTGTTTGCACATGTTTATTTACATTAAAGGCAAAATAACTGAAATAATAAGGGCACAAGTATAGATCTGGAACTTCTTTAAGTCTGTCTAAATATCATTTAGTAATTGCAATGTCTTCTATTGTGTGCCAACAAAAAAAAGGAGACCTTTTCTCATTTTTCTACTTTCAATATTAAATCAAAAAACAAATGAACGAATGATACACGGACTACTGATGATTAATCACTTGATTTCTGTCTTTAAACAACTTACGCACAACAATCGGCTTTGAGGTGCTGATTACAGTCCTGGAAGGGCTGAAGGGCCAGTGGAGGTGCCTTCTCAAGCAGTCTGAGCTTCAGCTGAAATAAGGGCCAATGGTTGTTATGGCAGTTCTGAGCACCAAGAGTTCTGCAGCACCAAGAAGTGTAACCCCATAAAATTTGCATTGCTTTGACCAGGTTTTTCTCTGAGCAGGGACAACAGGAGTAGCAATCGCCTTACCTCCATTTGCAGCGTGTTCTAGCTGTGTTCTCACTCTCAATATCACTGTGCAGTTTATTTTACCAATCTAAAACTTTAGATTAACCTAGAATCATTTTCAAAACAGTCACAAAGATTGAAATGACTCCTGTACACAACAAACACATGCATCATATTCCTGCTTCGATAACTACTTTCTTGTGCAGCTATTAGCCCCAAATTCTATACCAGATCTTACCTTGGGTTGTTTTCTTTAAAATTAGCCTATTTTACTTGTCTGTGAGCATGCATGGCCAAACAGCACTGTAATATGTCTCAGATGTGCAGATCAAAACAGCTCTAAATCTTTATTACACTTTCAGTTTCGATAATGTTTGTGCGTGACAAATGCTGATGACATCATGTGTTGTGTCCTATGACAGTAAAGCGGACAATCTCAGCTTTCCATAGACACATCAATTACGTTTTCTGACCACTCGGAGGCAGAGATCTCCCTTTCCAAATTTGAGGAGGTGGGTTCCACAGACCATGAGTTGCGTCTGTGCCTTGTAGCATGTGCAGATGTGCTTTGGAGTTGATTACAGGTTGGTTGGAGATTTTGGACAGTGTTTTTCATTTTCAATTGCATACTTTTTCCCACTGGTTGGAATGATTTGTCTTTGCACAATGGCTTCAAGAAAGGTGTTTTTTGGTGTGGGGCTGGTTTTGGAGGAGCTTGATAGGCTGAGTGACACTGAATCATGCAGCGATGCTCGCTTTGATTCGGTCAGAGAAGCTGCTAACAATGTGGGAAAACCCTGATTTTGACTAAGAACACATATTATTCATACATTTCATATCGGCCATTGCATGCACATCTGTTCATCGGTTGCGTTCATAAGTGTATTTGCCTTGTGCATTGTTTTGTGTTTACGTGAATTGCATTTTACATGTTTCTGTTACATGCAATATTTGAATTATCACGTGCATATGTACACGTGTGTTCGTATACACATGCATACGTTGTATATATGCACATATATTTTTTATGTTATGTGGATATGCATACTATATTAAAAATCTTTTATCTGCATATGTGAATTGCATGTGTATCTGTTTTCTGTAATGGCATTTAAACATGCATTTCAGTATTGCAATGTGGATTTATCAGTTTGTTCCGTTTTGCAGTCTAGTCTCCAGTGATGAAGAATGGTAGCTAGCAAATCAGACACCAGTCCAGCACACCTCACACTCCCACAACCCCCACACCTTCCACTGGTGATTCTGAGAGAAGTCTCATTTTGTACAGGGGAAAGGAATGTCATAAAGTGAGATGAACACTTTCACTAATTTCACTAGCATTAATACCTATGAAAGAATGTGGTCTGAAGCTGGAAAATGTTTCCTTTGGTTGCCTCTGAAAGCGCAAGAGCTATATTCATACATTGCACTTGTAATTTACATGGGGCTACTTGGTGCATAGCATATAATTGATTACTGCTCTGGCAAACAAATCTACCACTGGCACTTACCATTCCCAAAATCGGTTATGCTGAGGTCCTTGGGTTCCGTTCTTCGTACCTCGCTTAATACATCGGATAGATTTGACAGATGCCAGATCTTCTAATTGTGATAACTGATATCTGGCTTATTTGGTTCTTCAAACAAGTTAGCAGATTAGATTAAAATATTTGTTTGTCTGAGCTTACTTTGTGTTGTCATGTTCATTGGAAATGGTAGATATACTGATACTTGAAACCATGATCAGAAATGCGGCGATTGGCTGGCAGCAAGACAGTAACGTAATGACATCATACAATTAAGATCAAGGAAACAGCCAAGCTAGAAAAATGACATAAAATATCGAATGCTTAAATAAAATGTGTAACCTTTATTTAATTGATTCCCACTTTTTGATAAAAGCTCACTGTTCACATTAATGCATGACTCAGACAAACTGTACAAAATGTGTGTATGACTGCAATAAAATTATGAGATAATTATTCCATGCCGAATAAATCTCTCAATGAGTAAAACTGGTTGTGTTTCATTACCTATAGATTACGCAACATTTTAATTATTTTCAAATAATTCTTTTAAAATGATTCTTCCTGATTTAAATAAGGTACACTAGTAAGAAAATAGCAGTGCTGGGACAGACTTTCAGAATCACCTTCACTTAAAATGATACAATCTAATCTTATTTATGTGAAAAAAAAAAGCCTGCTCCTGAACAGGTTTAAGCTGTCGGACGTCTTGCTGTGACAGCAACTCGAGGATGAGCGTCGAAGAATTTAACAATCCTGGATCATGTCAAAACGGCAACAATAAAATCCAGAAAACGGAGTAATCCACGTACAAAGAACAGACCATTTCTTGGAACCTGCATCTTTGCAATCTTGAGGATGATCGAGTAAACACACTAAAAAGGGCACTCAAGTCTATGACAGGCTTTTCAAAATCAAGCCCCTTTACGATGACATTATTATGGCATGCCAAACTTATTTCCATCCTGGCAGGCAGCTGGCTGTGAATGAGAGGATGGTGGCTTCCAAGGCACGAATTGGCATGAAGCAATTCATAAAAGCCGGTAAAGTGGGGTTACAAACTCTATGTGCTTGCTGATTCTGCCTGTGGTTACACTTGGAACATTTTTGTCTATGAAGGCAAATCGTCCCTGGCCACTGAATAAGAACACTTTTATGCAGCTCACAAGCCCGTAGCTTTTTCTGGACTTGCTGGCTATGAAGACACTGGCGTTGGGCACAATATGCACCAACCGCCAGGGCCTCCCCAGAATTAAAGTAAATGATCTCAGTCACAGAACTGAAATGGGAACCTTAGCTTCTCTTCATGCAGTGGATCGACACACAAGGGGTTACGAAGTGTTCGACGATGCACAAGGTGTATGATGATGATACAGTCTTGAGGCGTGTCAAGAATCCCAAAGGTGTTTGGGAAAGGTGCCGGATCCCAATTCCAGCGGCAGTGAAGGACTATAATAAATATATGGGAGGTGTGGATCTTTCAATGCACTAATTGGATACTACAATGTCTTGCACAAAACCCCCCGCAAATTTTTTTTTTTTTTTCATTTTTTATTATCCACCAGCATCTGTCAGAAGCTCAAACCACAAGTCTTCTCAGCCAAAAGGAATTTGGAAAGAGACTTGTGTCTGAGCTGGCCACACAATCCAGGACCTCATCCACATCTGCCAAATCAATGGGAGAGTGGTGCTATCTTCTTGGAGTTTAGTAACGTTGTGTAAAAATAAATGCAAGGACTGCTCCCTCAATCTGCCATTTTGCTTATATATTACATGAAATGAGTCAAGTTGATAAGGTGATAAAGTTTTTGAACATTCTTTTGTCAAATGTAACACATTGTAAAACACACTGCCTCTCAAAAAAAAAAAAAACTTATTTGTGTTGATCATAAAATTACGATCAATTACAACTCTCTTTTAAATTTAGGCTTGCCTAATTCTGTAAAAAATCCCAAACATGCCCCAGAGATGTCGTTATTAAATATATAATGAATTTAAATGCATTTACAAGGCAGAAAAAACACTGCCGCTGCAGCAAAATTTTGAGAAAAGAAAATACTTTAAAGAATCAACTGAATTTAATAATTCATAGTATCACAAAGAGCTCAAACGAAAACACGTAAATTTAATCATTTTAAAAGTTATACATATTAACGCTTATCTATATGCATACATTTTAATGTAAAGTTCAAAATAATTATATGAATATATTAATGTTATTTATAATTCATATAATATGAATGTAATAATAAAAGAATAAAACAATATAATAAATGGGTAGCCACAAAAGTCGGGCAATTGTCTCTAGAATTCTAAACTGCTTTAATTTGGAGCGAGAGATACAGGGGGAGTGGCTTATTGCATTAGATTCATGTCACTTTGCTCACGGCTGATTGGTCCAGTTTGGGTTTACAATCTCTAACCCGGAATAAAACCTGCTGACGTATGTGGCGTCAACAACCAGATGCATTTACACTTGTCTAGTTTCAACTGGAATGCATCCCAGACCACGTTCTGAAGCGGTGTGAGCAATCAGATTTAAATCTGTGTCCAAAGCGTTTCGGAAAGCATTTATATTGGGTCTTTTCACGATTGGATAGCTATCCAGTCAGAGAAAAAACTTGGAGTGACCAGGTGTAAACAGGCCCTAAGCGCAGTTCTTACTCCTGGAAAACATATTTTCAAGTGCTTGGGGAGGGGTTAAAGCATTTTAGCAAAAGGCTGGAACATAAAATAAGATCCAGACTGAAATCCTGATGTCAGGTCCTGATTAAAAACATGTGAATTTTGTCATTAAAGACGAATCAAACAATGCAGTAGGGCTGGGACAATAAATCGATGCATCGCGAATCGAGAAATGATTCTGCATCGATTCTGAGATTGTCGGAATGCATCGCGATTCTCTCTCGAATCGATTCTGAGCTTAGTTTTTAACAGCAGATGGCACAGCGTGCTTTAGAAACAGCCGCATTCTGCTTGCTTCCAGTTCCTTACACACGCACCACTTGAACCTAAAATAATCATTCATAAAGTTAGAAAAGGTTGAAGCGAATTACAAGGATGTTCACAGTGGGCTGTGTTTACGTAAATCTCACATCAAAAAAGCATAAAAGCGGATGTGCAAGGCAAGGCAAGTTTATTTATATAACACATTTCATACACAATGGTAATTCAAAGTGCTTTACATAAAAGGAATTAAAATAATCACAACAATAAAACAAGGGAATTAAAAACGTAAAATAATCTAAAATTGATTTAAAATTAATTAAAACAGTTAAGAATAGAAACAGATTATACATAAAATACAGTGCAGTCAGTTGGGACGTAGCACAGTGCTCATTCACTAAATGCACAGCTAAGAGTTTTGAGTCTGGATTTAAATGTGGCTAATGTTTAGCACATCTGATCTCTTCTGGAAGCTGATTCCAGCTGCGGGCGGCATAATAACTAAAAGCAGACTCCCCTTGTTTTGTGTGAACCCTTGGTATTTCTAACTGACTCGATTAAACAAGAGCGGTGCAAGAATTGAGCCTTGTGGGACTCCGCATGTCATGGACGTCCACTTAATAACCTCTCCCTTCTAAGTATGACCTGAACCATTTGAGTATCATCCCAGAAAGCCAGACCCAGTTTTCCAGTCTCTCTAGTAGCATGTTATGATCGACAGTGTCAAACGCAGCACTGAGATCTAGTAGTACCAGCACTGAAATTTTGCCAGAATCAGAATTTAAGCGAATATCATTTATTATCTTAATGAGCGCCGTCTCTGTGCTGTGATGCGGTTGGAAACCAGATTGAAAATTGTCCAGGTATCCATTTGAGTTTAAGTAGTAGTTATGCTGATTAAAAACAACCTTTTCCATAATCTTGCCTATGAAATGAAGATTGGATATTGGTCTGTAGTTACCCAATATGGTGTTATCAAGATTGCTCTTTTTCAGGAGGGGCTTAACAGCTGCAGTTTTCAGGGAGTTTGGAAAAGTCAATAAGAATGTTATTGAAGATATTGCTCCCACAAGTACATTTAACCACTAACTTAACTAACCTAGAGCGCCATCTGCTGTTAAAAACTAAGCTCAGAATCGATTCCAGAGAGAATCACGATGCATTCCGAAAATCTCCGAATCGCGATGCATCGATTTATTGTCCCAGCCCTACAATGCAGTGCAATTGATTCATTAACTCGTTCAGTTTGTCCTTTTTATTTACAGTAAATAATCTACACTGCAGGATTTCACAGCAAGATGGGGCTGTGTTCGTCTAATATTTAGACTCTGAGGTATTACACAGAATCAGAGTTGTAGCAAACGCCTCTACACAATCAAAATTAACTTTGCACAGATGCATACTTTCTGGTGCCATTTTAAACTACCAAGCCATCTAAAACTCTTTCCACACAAAGAACAAAAATAAGGCCTCGCGTATGCATGTCTTCTCAGGTGTATCCGCAAGTGTGTTGGCAAAAGAAAGTTTTTATTACACAGAGCACAGTTAAACGGGCTTCCTCCGGAGTGAGCGCGCAGGTGATTTTTCCTAACCTTCCCGTAACACTCAGAATCCTCGACTTTCTGTCCAGAGTGAGCTTGCACATGACGTTTCAGGTCTCTCTGATATGTGAAGCTCTTCTCACACCGAGCGCACGTGTAAGGCTTCTCTCCGGTGTGAATCCGTATGTGAGTCTGAAGGTTTCCTTTGGCTGTGAAGCTCTTTCCACACTGAGGGCAGGTGAAGGGCTTCTCTCCGGTGTGAATTCTCCTGTGAATTTCGAGGTTTGCTTTGTTTGAGCAAGTCTTTCCGCAGTGATCGCACATGAACGGCATCTCTCCAGCGTGAGTCATCACATGATCCTTAAGGTGATTTTTGTCGCTGAAACTCGTCCCACACTGACGACACTTAGAACGCTTCTCTCTCGTGTGAATCCTCATGTGGTACTTAAGCGATTCTTTGCGCGTGAAGTTATTTCCACACTGATCGCATGTAAACGGCTTGACTCCGGCGTGACGTCTCATGTGGGCTTTAAGACTTTCTTTCCGTGAGAAGCTCTTCTCACATAGTTTGCAGATGTAAGGGCTTTCTCCGGGGTGTGTTCTCATGTGTGCATTAAGGCTTCCTTTGCGTGTGAAACTCGTTCCGCACTGAGCGCACGAGTAAGGTCTCTCTCCAGTGTGAACTCTCATGTGGACTTTAAGGTTTCCTTTTGCAGCGAAACTCCTTCCACACTGTTGGCAAGTGAATTTACTTCCAGTCTCAGTCTTCTGAACTGTGGTCTGTTCAGTCTGCGAGCAGCTAAAAGAGTTTTCTTCAGTTACGAAAGCATGATGTTTCTCATGCTGACCTCTCTCTTCTATTTCATCCAGTTCGCGACTCTCCTCTTTCAGTGGCATCGGGTCTAAAGGGGGAAAATATACAAGTTTGGACCAGTTTCATGGCACAAAGCAACAGACATCAAAACAGTGGTGCTTCTTGTATTCCCAGAAACTCGTCTCGATATTGTTTACTCCTCAGTTTTAAGTCCCAAAAACATTTAAGCTGGCAAGTTATTAAACCTTATAAAATGGAGAGTTCCGGTGCTTGATTCTGATTGGCTGAGCCGCGTTCGAAGCTGTTGTAAATTACGCTACAAACACACACCTCTGTTTACTTCTGTGTGTTGCTCGGCAACCACAACTGATTCTGAGGAACTACATTGTTTGGTGGAAGAATACTGTTTTTATTAATATTATTACACTTTATTTTTGTGAAACCTTACTACGTATATGGAATAACCGTTTTAAGCCGTGGTTTACAGTGAATTTATAACAGCTAAGGGGGGTTACTCCGCTTCGTGTCGTACCTAACAACGCCTCTTAGCTGTTATAAATCCACCGTAAACCACGGCTTCACTGGGCTTATTGCTTTAGTTAAGCATTTCTGGAGCTTTTCCAAAACACTACATTTTAATTCCCCCTTTTTTGTCCCATTTCAGGTCCTGGAGTCTCTGCTAATGACCTTACGAGTTGAATCGGATGTGTTGTATTAAGGAGACATGCAATACACTTTTCTGAAATTGACTAAACTGACATACATGTTAGTTGTAACACCCTATTCCACACATCTCGATCTAGAACTTAAGGTAGCCTAAACAATTTTATCATGTTATTAGCAACCATGTTACGCAAAATATGCTATAAATGCGTTTGATCATCTGATCTCTTGCTTTTGGAAAACAAGTGTTTTTTTTTTTTACTTTTTTTTTGTTGTTCTTACTAAATTAATTTTATGAAGTACTTATGTGCAAAAGAAATGTGAGCAGGAGCACTCAGAGGAAACGAGGAGGACATGCAAACTTCACACAGAAAGTGCTCCTTAAAAAAAAAAAAAATTATATTATATATTGCCAATTAATTGAATATTGACCATATTTTCCTAAACCGGTTCCTAAACTCTAATTGAGTTGGAGACTGTTTTGTCATATTGCATTTTTTTTAAATTCACATTCACTAAACGGTGGATTTGTGCTGTTTCTGCAAAGTAAGGGGCCGTTCACACAGAACACATCTTCGCATATAAATTTTAAAATATCAAAAATTTTATTTTGACTTTTTTTCTCAAAATGTAATTTATTCTCAACATTTCATTTCGACATTTTTCTCAGAATTTAATTTAGTTTAATTTTGCATTACAATGACTTTAATCTCAACATGGTTTTATTTATTTTTTTGTTTGTTATTGCTTGGCCCTAATCCTCTTCCGTAGATAACTCGACTTTAACAGTTTGCTTTATACAAAATATATAATATTTAAGTAATAGAAAAAATGGTTTTCATTGTTTTGAGTTCAGAAGTAGATACTGGGTAGCCTATGTTACACAAAATAATTGTTTTGTTCAGGCTACTTCTGTGTAATTTCCCCAAATTTAACGTGAGACTTGTTGTAATAATGAATGCCAGCTTTGAGAATGAAAACCAACCTGTTTGTTCCTCAGTATCTTCTTGTTTGACTCTGAAAGTGTCTTCAATCTTCACATCTTCACTCTCCTCTTTAAGAACCAACATCTTTATAATAGGTTTACACACACGATTAATATGAGATTAATTAACAGAAAGGCAAATGAATTTCAAGTCTTATTTCATGCAAAGTGATAATATAATTGCACTTTTATGTTCTCTTACTTGACAGTTTTTAATGCCGTTATGTGTTTAAAATGTGATGTTAACAAAATAAAAGTTTTAATACATTTAACAGTAACTGTTGGGGACAGGTGGGGCTCAGAAATATCCTCCAAAGCGGGGAATGGCAGAAAAAGATTGAGAAACACTGACCTAGCAACTCCCCTGAAAATGAGCTGGCAACACTGTGTAAAACTATGCAATGCACTAAATCACTTGCATCGGTTTAAACAGTTTAAATGAATTACGATTCAAACCGTTCTTCAGCCGAATCGCAGAAGCGTGGCGCTGCCTTATGACGTCACACCAACTCGCCAAAATAAAAGTCCCGAGAGCACACGCTAAGCAGTTTTCAAGTTTAATGAGAAACAACGAGAAACAGGTGAATAAAGACTGACAGTCAATGTTTAATGTTTAGAAATTATTATTTCAAGACATGTAAAGCATTTTTGCTCGCTTATGTGGGCTGTCCCAAGCATGGTTGCAATGTGTTCATTATCAAACTACAAAATCAGATTATTTGTAATTCTTAAAAAACGCCATAATTTTACT
>NW_015551050.1:340041-340272 GCF_001515605.1 Sinocyclocheilus anshuiensis
TGTACGTTCCCTTGGAACTGGAATCATGGCGGAATTTCATGTGAAGTCCACTTCGCAGGGCACTTACGGTCGAATAAGACAACACGTGAACGCTGCCTGAACAAGAAACCTCCTCACTGAAGGAAAAGTGTTGACTGGTGTCACTATCTCGCGAACGCGCCACCAAATTCGGGGGATCCCTTCAGCTCGAGGAGCCCTCTCGAACGCCACCCTCCGCGGGGCCGTGGCCCC
>NW_015551050.1:340479-340558 GCF_001515605.1 Sinocyclocheilus anshuiensis
TCGCCAGTAGTAGAGCTAGACAAACTAAGTAATTACACCATTTCAAGCATTTTATCTGCGTTATATGTTCTATGTTCTG
>NW_015551050.1:341506-343534 GCF_001515605.1 Sinocyclocheilus anshuiensis
TGTACGTTCCCTTGGAACTGGAATCATGGCGGAATTTCATGTGAAGTCCACTTCGCAGGGCACTTACGGTCGAATAAGACAACACGTGAATGCTGCCTGAACAAGAAACCTCCTCACTGAAGGAAAAGTGTTGACTGGTGTCACTATCTCGCGAACGCGCCACCAAATTCGGGGGATCCCTTCAGCTCGAGGAGCCCTCTCGAACGCCACCCTCCGCGCGTCGGTAGCCCCACGGGATCACTTCGGTCGGAGCCGGACCGCGAATTTAACTACCCGTAACTCCCGAACCCCGGGGGCTATCGACGCGGGGGTGGTCTCATTCGAAAGAGGGCCTCGAAACGTAATTTGGTGCGGATTCGCTGCGCCGTTATGGAGATATGGCCGTTCAAAGTTTCAGTGGTTTTCCATAGACTTGAGCTTTAAAGCGTTTCATCCAGGTCGCCAGTAGCAAACAATAGAGCTAGACAAACTAAGTAATTACACCATTTCAAGCATTTTATCTGCGTTATATGTTCTGTAAAAAAAAATGTTCATATCGGCGGCATATTCGCCGATACCGATATATCGGTCGGGCTCTACTACAGTGAGAATCAAAGTTAGCCTTCTTTCTTTGCGTGAACATTTGGGCGGTGTTATGCAAATCTTCCCACATCGTGACGTAGACATGTGGGGGCGTGTTAGAACGAGCCGTTTTAGGAGGGTGTGGACGAGTCTTAACTTTTATAAAGAATATCTCTTTGGGTTTGAGACTTTAGTAAACCGCATGGCCACACCTTAGCAACCAACCCAGGTACTCTAGCAACCACCCCAGGTAGCCTAGTAACCACCTAGCAACACCTTAGCAACCACCCTGGATACCATAGCAAACACATAGCAACACCCTAGCAACCACACCAGGTAGCCTAGCAACACCCTAGCAACCACTCTGTGTGCCCTAACAACCGCATAGCAACACCTTAGCCACCACCCCGGGTACCATAACAACCTCATAGCAACCACCCCGGGTACCATAGCAACCACATTGCAACACCCTAACAACTGCCTAGCAACACCTTAGCTACCACCCCAGGTACCTTAGCAACCACATAGCAACCACCCCGGGTACCATAGCAACTGCATAGCAACACCTTAGCAACCAGCCCAGGTAGCCTAGCAACACCCTGGCAACCACTCTGGGTACCCTAGCAACCGCATAGCAACACCTTAGCAACCACCCCAGCTACCCTAGTAACCACATAGCAACACCCTATCAATCACCAAGAATACCCTAGCAACCTCTTAGCAACCACCCTAAATACCCTAGCAACCGCATAGCAACAACCACACTGAACACCCTAGCAACCACATAGCAGCACCCTATCAACCAGCCCAGGCACCTAAGCAACTGCAGAGCAACAGCCTAGCACCCACCCCAAGTACCCTAGGAACCACATAGCAATACCTTAGCAACTACCCCAGGTACCCTTGAAACACCCTAACAACCACCTTGAGTACCCCAGCAACCACCCTAGAAGCCACCCCAGGTACCCTAGCGATCTGTTTTTCTATGTCTGTTCTTCTGATAGACTGTATTGCCTTCAAAACATTCAAACTTTAATCTTTAAAACTATTTTAAGTATTTCAAACTACTTCAAACTGAAAACCTTCAAACTTCAAGCGTTTAAAACTTTTACAAACGTTCTGGCTAGGCTTTTTCAAGCCAACTTAAGGTTTGTCTACGAACTTTCCTATCTAGTTCTTTTTGACATCCCTCTTTGACCAGCAATTTAATATAGTCTGCTGGCCAGCGCTTCTCTTCATTTTTGGAGCTGCCTGTGCTCTCCCATTCAAACAGCAGTTGCAGAGCACTCATGTTGTGCGACGCATTAGATGGGCGTTACCAACCGGTGCAATGGAGGGGGAGTATTTTTGTCTGATTTATTATAACAAACTCATATTTAATTAGGAACAAAAATGTTGTTTTAAAATAATTAAATTATACATATGTTTCATGTGATCTACTATGATTTTCATGTGAAATATTGGGGG
>NW_015551050.1:344124-345146 GCF_001515605.1 Sinocyclocheilus anshuiensis
ATTTGAATATTGAGGGAGGGGGGGGGTATCTCTCAGCACAGCTGTGCTTGCCACACTGGTAGAGGAGGCAGAGATTAAACGATGCCCAATCGCCAAGGGCCTGTACACATTTTGTGTGACCTACAGGTTTGTGGCATCGGTGTACTTCCAGGCTGATATATTGCCACATCTTGCAAGGCTGTCAGGCAAATGTCAACTTCCTTCACATCAAGGAGCAGGTGTGTAATGATTAGTTTATTATGTTTTTTTTCTTATGATACTTAAATTGATTACAATGATTGCAATAACAACACCTTAACTTTTGGTACCTATCACTATTGAGACTCTCAAACACATCAAGGATAAAATTACAGTTGAACCACTGATATCACATGGACTATTTTAATGATGTCCTTACTACGTTTCTGGGTCTGGAAACTTTTCAGTTGCATTGGTGAGAAAGCTCTTGGATTTCATCAAAAATATCTTAATTTGTGTTACGAAGATCAACGAAGGTCTTGCGGGTTTGGAATGACATGAGGGCGAGTTATTTATGAATGAAAGCATTTTAATTCATTGGAAGAATGCCTTTAATTATCTGTTGTTTGAAGAGTTTGGGGGGTATTTTTCTTTTCTGCTGATTGTAGGTTGCCAGTCCTTACATCAGTGGCTTAAAGGGGTGCTATTATGCTTTTTCACTTTTTCAACTTTAGTTAGTCTGTAATGTTGCTGTTTGAGCATAAAAAAGATCTGCAAAGTTATAAAGCTCAAAGTCCACTTCAAGAGATATTTTATTTAACAGAAATCACTTTTCAAAAACTACAACGAACGACTCGTTTGTACTACAACGCATATTTTCCGGTATTTGTGATATCACAAATATTGACGAATGGGACGAGACCTGGTTGAGCTGCACTAGAGAAGGCAACGAGTGTTATCACTATGTAGGAGACACGCTAGCTTTCCCAAGGCAGACAAACTTAGAGTGGTTACAATCATCCGGGTTTAAATCACGCTCAAATTGATTTGATATTGACGCAAAT
>NW_015551050.1:345227-355658 GCF_001515605.1 Sinocyclocheilus anshuiensis
TCAAGACTTTGTAAAAGAGCATAATAGGACCCCTTTAAAACACCATCTGGAAAGCATGTTCCAGAATCTTAATATCATTGGGGCCTTTAGTGTTCTGGGACCACGGGCAGCTAGGCTAGGTGATGAACAGAACATCTCCCACCTACAGACCCTGGCAAAAAAGTTTCTCCCTTGAAAGGAGACCTTGATACTCCAGCAGTGGCAGTCCTTCAAGGAGCACATGCGTGGAGAAGGGGCATTCAAAGTGAGTGAATATTATGATGACCATGATCCTCAACATAAATATAGTTTAATGTATTCATTTATCTATTTGTCAGGATTAGCCATTGTTCTGCAACAGGATCAAAAGTTTTGATAGCCTTCAAATCCCAAAATCCTAAAACCTAATGTTTATCACTTACAAAGGTTCAAATACGCTTTCGTATATGCTTACCTGATAGGGTTCCTGCAGGTCATTAAAAAGTCATAAAAGTCTGACATTTGAATCTACTGATTTTAAGACCATTGAAATGTCTTAAATATATATTTAGGCTATGCATTACATTTTGACATGAGGTCTGAAATCAGATAATATAGCCATTTAGGCTGTCACAAAGTCTTGTTTGCCTGTGACATTTGCTGCACTTCACCAGAAATCATGATGTACTGAGATTGTGTGAACTTGTTACGCTGATACACTTACATTATAACTCTGCAAAAACAAGCATCACGTGCTCATGTATTCACTGTGTGATGTAGCCTGTTATTTATGCAGTTAAAGGTTCACCCAAAAATGAAAATTACCACATGGTTTACTCACCCTCAAGCCATCCTCTATGACTGAAGTTGTAGATATGTGAGCCAACCATATAAAGAATTGGTAATAAACCAATAAACCACTGATAATAAACCAGTGGTTCTCAACCGGGCAGTCTCAGTGATCCTCCGGGGGCTGTGAAATAACTTAAAATTAAAGTATATTCAATTCACTAATTTCATGATTAATATATTAAATATATTTATTTTAAAAAAATCAAATAACAGTGGTGTTTATGTACATATGGGCATCAGACGCTCCAAACACAGACACGATCGCTTGTTCTGACAGAAGAACTGTTCACTGATGATCAGTGTTGGGCAAGTTACTCTGAAAATGTAATTAAATTACTGATTACTCCTTTTAAAAGTAATCACGTTACTGTTCCGATTACTTTATTTCAAAAGTAATTAGTTACATTACTAGCAGTGTAACGGAGCAGAACTCAAACGGAATTTAAGTGATGGAATAATTTAAGTCACACTTAAGTTAAATGACCAATTAAGTGTTTCCAGAACCATAGAAACGGTAAAATATTACTCGTACGAAGTAGAACACAGCACTCGTGAAGCAATTTGCAATTTTCAGTTGTTTTTATTAAACGCTTTAAGCACTTTTTAAGATTAGTAAATATTGATCCAAAATAACAAAGTAGAAGGAAAAATAGAATTCTGACAATATTACAATCTCACACTGAAAAATAAACAAATCAAAATATACAGTATATACACGAGTTAAATATTTCTAAGGGGCAAAAGATCAAGAAATGTCATTTATTTCTTGAGGGCACAGGCAGTGTATCAGTGGTGTCTGCAACAAGTTGAACATTTAGTTTAATGTGTAAGGAAACAGAGTTTCTGCAGGTTTTATGAAGGTAAAGTTAAGACCACACTGTAAAAAAAAATCCGTAAAGTTTACGGTAAAAAACCGGCAGCTGTGGTTGCCGGAATTCTACCGTAAAAAATACGGTAGCAACGTTTTAGGTTTTACGGGTTTAACTTAAATTTACAGTTAAATACCGTCATTTCATTAACAGATATAATGTTAATATACCATCCTATTGAAGTACTGAAATCTGTTTTGTACCTTTGTAATACACTGGCAACCACCAAATGCAGGAGGTGATGAGAAAGATGATGAACCAAAGCCTATCACAAGCAGCTTTTAAATAATAACATATATAGAAGGTGCACAGTGTCATTCACACAAACACTAAACACCATCACGGTAACACACATGAAACTGAAATAATGCAATAAACATTCATTTAACAACATTAGGTGTAACACACAACCCTAATATACAAAACTGATAAGAAAAAACTAAGAAGAAACATAGTTATTTCAACAAAAAAACATCAAATTTGAAATGTAACGCAGGGAATTCTGGGAATGTCAATTTACGGTTATCCACTGTAAATTATACGGTCTTTTTCACTTCCAAAAACGGAATACAACCGTAAAATTAATGTCCAATACATGTAATGTCCAATACAGTTTTTCACCGTATATAGTAGGGGAATTTACCGTTAACCATTTAACAGGTTTTTACTGTAGCATTTTTACAGTCTTTTACAGTTAAATTCACAGTCATTTTTTACAGTGCAAGTAAATCAAATTTGAGGAACAAATGAGGAAAAACACAAATATGTTCTGCAAATGTAAATGTCTGGAGAGAAACACAATGAGTTTGAAAATACAACGTCCAACAGATATTCATAATTTTTTTAATTCATGTTACAAAAACGCACTAAAACACTCTGCTCCCAGACACTAGGATATGGAAATACAGTATATTTTACTGTGCGTTCAGATCATGCTGCAAAAAAGTGATGTTCTTCCTCCGTATTTTGGTCTTGTTTTCCAGTGAAAATGCATAAAGATTCTTAAATAAAGATACATTTACTGGAGACACAAAATGACATGAAATATTTGTATTTATTTTATTCATTTATTTAGTCATTTAGCAGACGCTTTTATCCAAAGCGACGTACAAATGAGGACATGAAGTCTTGTTTGAAGTGATTTTGTGATTAAACCAAGAACTAATATCTGTCATTTGGCAAAAAAGTCACCTTCATTTAATTAACAAACAAATTAATAATAGGGAAGTTTTGATAACTCGCTGACAAATATTTGTTATTGTTTTAAGTATAAACTCATTTAATTTTATGACATTTTTCAAGACTTCATTTTACATTTGCATCATAAATAAACATATCTTGATTGAAAGATGTTTGATATTTGTGTTGGAAAACAAGAGATTCCTTCACTTTTTGCTATGCATCCAACATTTAATGCCATCGTTTTATGAATTTAAGACCTTGTGCTCTGATTTAAAACGTTCTTAAGGCATTTGCGTAAGGGCAAATCAAGTCATTTTAAGACTTTAAAACCTGCAGAAACCTTTTGTGTATGATGTAAAGAAGACAGCAAGGGCACAAGCAGTGAAGAAACACTGCTCTCTACAAGAACAACAACATAGCAATATTACAAAAAGCAATAATTCTATTACAGATACACACACACACACACACACACACACACACATATATATATATATATATATAACAACCATGATGTTACTATAGTAAAACTGTAGTAATCCTGCTGTTCTTGGCAGATTGATATTCATTTACAATTTCATGGCTGTACTGTAAATATAATGGCCAATACAATAACAACAATTACTCTACTACTAAAATAGCATGGCTAAACTATGGTTACTATAGTAAAACCATGGTCAGAAAACATCTTTGAACTGTGGAGTGCATGTAAACTAATTACAAAAATGAAAATAATGGTTACGCACATTTATAATTTAGCTTGTAATCAACAGAAGAGTGTTAATGACAAACAGTACACAGAAATGTAAATTACAGCTGTTGTAAATTCAAACTTCCAGGGCTGCCGAAACACGGAAGAGCGCCATGAGGGCGCTAGTGGCCAAAATAATATTGCATCCGTAGTGGTTTAGCACTACCATTGAGAATGAATGGGAAACGGTTTAGGGCCGTTTAGCTAAAGTGTGTCACTTTAATCCAGTAGGTGGCGGCATTGTTACATCAGCAGCATTGGTGGTTCAGTGGTAGAATTCTCGCCTGCCACCGCGCGGGAGGCCCGGGTTCGATTCCCGGCCAATGCAGATACACTTTTTCACTTTTTAAGTGTGAAAAATGTAAATTCCGATATAGTTTCTGCTCCCCATTGACTTCCATACTCTCCATACACTATACAAACGCTTAAATCAAGATACTTTATTACATAAAGTCTAGCTTTCTGAGAAATCTATCAAAATCAAGTGAGTTCATGCTTAAAACAAGAACAAATGCCTGCCAAAGTGGTTGGGAAAATAATCGTGTTTTCCCTTCATTTCATTTTAATCATAAACTCACTTCATTTTGATGAAACAACAAAACAAGACTCAATATTTTTTAGTCATTTTAGCTTCCCAATTAAATGCATCTTCATATATTTGTACTGGAAACCAAGACAAAAATACTAAATTAGAAAATCATTTTTTTGCAGTGTAAAACGTTATGGTTAAATATAATGTACTAACTATAATAAGTATGCATTATTACATATCTATATATTACATAATACAAATGCAGTGTGCGTGCATAGCTACAATATATGAACATAAACCACATAAAAGTGCATTATTAAAATCCTATTTCTGTCAGTTTGGCTTCTGTAATATGATATAAGTACATTCGGCCTGCATATACATCACAGAAATGCTTAATTTGAGTTTTATGTTTGCCCTGAACACACAAATGTAAAGCAGCAGATATGGGACATATTTAAGAGCTTTCTGATCGCATCACATTCAGCTCTTTGTAGTGACTTCTTCTGTGTGGTTTATGATTATGATTCTTATTATTTATGATTTAAAAAATGGGAACAATATATTTTTATAGTTTTTATTTTTTTTTTTAATTGTTATGGGTTCCATATATTATGTATGCATTTATTTATTTCAGGAGCACCCTATCTGGTTTTAATATGAAATAGTAAATAGTTTAAAATATACTAAAAACATTAAAAACACTAAATAGTAACCAATAGCAAACAGATCAAAACAGTATTATATTAGAACAAAATTATGACTTTACAAAAACACATACATACATTAAAAAAAAAAATGAGAACATATGATAAATAAAACTACTTAAAATTTTTTTTTTTTTTAGCAAATACGACAAGGAATATAGTTTATTAGTCTAATTTTAGGCAGTACTGTTGATATAGTAATAGCAAAATATTTTTCATCATGTTAGATACTGAATATTGTGCACTCAAACCCCGTCATCTAAACCTCTCTACTTAAAGGGACAGTTCACTCAAAAATGAAAATGAGCCCATGATTTACTCACCCTCAAGCCATACTAGGTGTAAATTACTTTCTTCTTTCAGACAAATCCAATCGGAGTTATATTAAAAAAAGTCCTGGCTCTTCCAAGCTTTATAATGGCAGTGAATGGGTGTTGAGATTTTGAAGCCCAAAGAAGTGCATCTATCCATCATATAAAGTGCTCCACACGGTTCCGGGGGGTGAATAAAGTCCTTTTGAAGTGAATCGATGCATTCGTGTAAGAAAAATATCCATATTTAAAACTTTATAAAATGTAATCTCTAGCTTCCGCTGACTGTCGTACGCACATTCACGAGAGAGTGACGTAGGCGTAGCGTAAGCTCTGGTGAGAATATGCTAGTTTTGTTTACAGCAAAGGAAAACCAGTCTCCTCGTGGCTTATATCTAAATCCTCCGACGTTTTCCTTTACAAATCCTCATTTTGAACGTCTAACCTCTTAACACGCAAAGATTGCACGTACGACAGTTAGAGGAAGCTACAGATTACAGTTTATAAAGTTTAAAATATGGATATTTATCTTACCCAAATGCATCGCATTTACTGCCATTATAAAGCACTTAAATCTCAGCACCCATTCACTGCCATTATAAAGCACTTTTATGATGGATTTATGCACTGTATTTTGCTTCAAAATCTCAGCACCCATTCACTGCCATTATAAAGCGCTTTTATTATGGATTTATGCACTTTATTTTGCTTCAAAATCTCAGCACCCACTCACTGCCATTATAAAGCACTTTTAGGATGGATTTATTTTGCTTCAAAATTTCAGCACCCATTCACTGCCATTATAAAGCACTTTTATGATGGATTTATGCACTGTATTTTGCTTCAAAATGTCTGCACCCATTCACTGACAGTATAAAGCACTTTTATGATGGATTTATTTTGCTTCAAAATCTCAGCACCCATTCACTGCCATTATAAAGAACTTTTATGATGGATTTATGCACTGTATATTGCTTCAAAATCTCAGCACCCATTCACTGAAAGAACTTTTATGATGGATTTATGCATTGTATTTTGCTTCAAAATCTCAGCACCCATTCACTGCCATTATAAAGCACTTTTATGATGGATTTATGCACTGTATTTTGCTTCAAAATCTCAGCACCCATTCACTGCCATTTTAAAGCGCTTTTATGATGGAATTATGCACTCTATCTTGCTTCAAAATCTCAGCACCCATTCACTGCCATTATAAAGCACTTTTATGATGGACTTATGTACTGTATCTTGCTTCAAAATCTCAGCACCCATTCACTTTTATTATAAATCGCTTTTATGATGGATTTATTTTGCTTCAAAATCTCAGCACCCATTCACTGCCATTATAAAGCACTTTTATGATGGATTTATTTTGCTTCAAAATCTCAGCACCCATTAACTGCCATTATAAAGCATGTTTATGATGGATTTATGCACGGTATTTTGCTTCAAAATCTCAGTAACCATTCACTTTTATTATAAAGCGCTTTTATGATAGATTTATTTTGCTTCAAAATCTCAGCACCCATTCACTGCCATTATAAAGCACTTTTATTTATGTATCTTGCTTCAAAATCAAAGCACCCATTCACTGCCATTATAAAGCGCTTTTATGATGGAATTATACACTGTATCTTGCTTCAAAATCTCAGCACCCATTCACTGCTATCATAAAGCACTTTTATGATGGATTTATGCACTCTATTTTGCTTTAAAATCTCAACACCCATTCACTGAAAGCACTTTTATGATGGATTTATGCACTCTATTTTGCTTTAAAATCTCAACACCCATTCACTGAAAGCACTTTTATGATGGATTTATGCACTCTATTTTGCTTTAAAATCTCAACACCCATTCACTGAAAGCACTTTTATGATGGATTTATGCACTCTATTTTGCTTTAAAATCTCAACACCCATTCACTGAAAGCACTTTTATGATGGATTTATGCACTCTATTTTGCTTTAAAATCTCAACACCCATTCACTGAAAGCACTTTTATGATGGATTTATGCACTCTATTTTGCTTTAAAATCTCAACACCCATTCACTGAAAGCACTTTTATGATGGATTTATGCACTCTATTTTGCTTTAAAATCTCAACACCCATTCACTGAAAGCACTTTTATGATGGATTTATGCACTCTATTTTGCTTTAAAATCTCAACACCCATTCACTGAAAGCACTTTTATGATGGATTTATGCACTCTATTTTGCTTTAAAATCTCAACACCCATTCACTGAAAGCACTTTTATGATGGATTTATGCACTCTATTTTGCTTTAAAATCTCAACACCCATTCACTGAAAGCACTTTTATGATGGATTTATGCACTCTATTTTGCTTTAAAATCTCAACACCCATTCACTGAAAGCACTTTTATGATGGATTTATGCACTCTATTTTGCTTTAAAATCTCAACACCCATTCACTGAAAGCACTTTTATGATGGATTTATGCACTCTATTTTGCTTTAAAATCTCAACACCCATTCACTGAAAGCACTTTTATGATGGATTTATGCACTCTATTTTGCTTTAAAATCTCAACACCCATTCACTGAAAGCACTTTTATGATGGATTTATGCACTCTATTTTGCTTTAAAATCTCAACACCCATTCACTGAAAGCACTTTTATGATGGATTTATGCACTCTATTTTGCTTTAAAATCTCAACACCCATTCACTGAAAGCACTTTTATGATGGATTTATGCACTCTATTTTGCTTTAAAATCTCAACACCCATTCACTGAAAGCACTTTTATGATGGATTTATGCACTCTATTTTGCTTTAAAATCTCAACACCCATTCACTGAAAGCACTTTTATGATGGATTTATGCACTCTATTTTGCTTTAAAATCTCAACACCCATTCACTGAAAGCACTTTTATGATGGATTTATGCACTCTATTTTGCTTTAAAATCTCAACACCCATTCACTGAAAGCACTTTTATGATGGATTTATGCACTCTATTTTGCTTTAAAATCTCAACACCCATTCACTGAAAGCACTTTTATGATGGATTTATGCACTCTATTTTGCTTTAAAATCTCAACACCCATTCACTGAAAGCACTTTTATGATGGATTTATGCACTCTATTTTGCTTTAAAATCTCAACACCCATTCACTGAAAGCACTTTTATGATGGATTTATGCACTCTATTTTGCTTTAAAATCTCAACACCCATTCACTGAAAGCACTTTTATGATGGATTTATGCACTCTATTTTGCTTTAAAATCTCAACACCCATTCACTGAAAGCACTTTTATGATGGATTTATGCACTCTATTTTGCTTTAAAATCTCAACACCCATTCACTGAAAGCACTTTTATGATGGATTTATGCACTCTATTTTGCTTTAAAATCTCAACACCCATTCACTGAAAGCACTTTTATGATGGATTTATGCACTCTATTTTGCTTTAAAATCTCAACACCCATTCACTGAAAGCACTTTTATGATGGATTTATGCACTCTATTTTGCTTTAAAATCTCAACACCCATTCACTGAAAGCACTTTTATGATGGATTTATGCACTCTATTTTGCTTTAAAATCTCAACACCCATTCACTGAAAGCACTTTTATGATGGATTTATGCACTCTATTTTGCTTTAAAATCTCAACACCCATTCACTGAAAGCACTTTTATGATGGATTTATGCACTCTATTTTGCTTTAAAATCTCAACACCCATTCACTGAAAGCACTTTTATGATGGATTTATGCACTCTATTTTGCTTTAAAATCTCAACACCCATTCACTGAAAGCACTTTTATGATGGATTTATGCACTCTATTTTGCTTTAAAATCTCAACACCCATTCACTGAAAGCACTTTTATGATGGATTTATGCACTCTATTTTGCTTTAAAATCTCAACACCCATTCACTGAAAGCACTTTTATGATGGATTTATGCACTCTATTTTGCTTTAAAATCTCAACACCCATTCACTGAAAGCACTTTTATGATGGATTTATGCACTCTATTTTGCTTTAAAATCTCAACACCCATTCACTGAAAGCACTTTTATGATGGATTTATGCACTCTATTTTGCTTTAAAATCTCAACACCCATTCACTGAAAGCACTTTTATGATGGATTTATGCACTCTATTTTGCTTTAAAATCTCAACACCCATTCACTGAAAGCACTTTTATGATGGATTTATGCACTCTATTTTGCTTTAAAATCTCAACACCCATTCACTGAAAGCACTTTTATGATGGATTTATGCACTCTATTTTGCTTTAAAATCTCAACACCCATTCACTGAAAGCACTTTTATGATGGATTTATGCACTCTATTTTGCTTTAAAATCTCAACACCCATTCACTGAAAGCACTTTTATGATGGATTTATGCACTCTATTTTGCTTTAAAATCTCAACACCCATTCACTGAAAGCACTTTTATGATGGATTTATGCACTCTATTTTGCTTTAAAATCTCAACACCCATTCACTGAAAGCACTTTTATGATGGATTTATGCACTCTATTTTGCTTTAAAATCTCAACACCCATTCACTGAAAGCACTTTTATGATGGATTTATGCACTCTATTTTGCTTTAAAATCTCAACACCCATTCACTGAAAGCACTTTTATGATGGATTTATGCACTCTATTTTGCTTTAAAATCTCAACACCCATTCACTGAAAGCACTTTTATGATGGATTTATGCACTGTATCTTGCTTCAAAGTCTCAGCACCCATTCACTGCCGTTATAAAGCACTTTTATTATGGATTTATGCACTGTATTTTGCTTCAAAATAACAGCACCCCATAACTGACATTATAAAGCACTTTTATAATGGGTTTATTTTGCTTCAAAATCTCAGCACCCATTCACTTTTATTATAAAGCGCTTTTATGATGGATTTATTTTGCTTATCTTGCTTCAAAGTCTCAGCACCCATTCACTGCCGTTATAAAGCACTTTTATGATGGATTTATGCACTGTATTTTGCTTAAAAATCTCAGCACCCATTCAATTTTATTATAAACCACTTTAATGATGGATTTATGCACTTTATTTTGCTTAAAATTCTCAGCACCCATGCACTGCCATAATAAAGCGCTTTTATGATGGATTAATTTTGCTTCAAAATCTTAGCGCCCATTCACTGCCATTATAAAGCACTTATATGATGGATTTATGCACTTTATCTTGCTTCAAAATCTCAGTACCCATTCATTGGCATTATAAACCACTTTTATGATGGATTTATGCACTGTATTTTGCT
>NW_015551051.1:0-183 GCF_001515605.1 Sinocyclocheilus anshuiensis
AAAGGATTTGCCACTGATGACTCAAACGCGAGTTTTGGGCAGTGTGAAGTAGCATTTGTTGATTGTCATTTCTCTGATCACAAATGCAGACAGGGTTTTATGTTTACGCGGCCCAATGCAATGCAACGCAACGCGTAAAAAGACAGTATAAGTCATTATAATCAGTAATTATGTCCCCACTGG
>NW_015551051.1:1018-1261 GCF_001515605.1 Sinocyclocheilus anshuiensis
AATACATCACGTGCTGGCACAGATGCAGTATATTAATGCCACGGATCATCAATAAGGTGCAGATTAGTCCTCAATTTGTGTTTCCAACACACTTTTTCACAGCGTGCATCACGCGCTCAAACTCATCAAAAGTCAACAAGTTCCACAAGCAACAACGACTTATCTATCAAGTGACCGCTGCAGAACGCAGAGCTCAGCTCGCGCGTCTCATAAGTGAGTGGGGAATTTACCGAACGTGGCACT
>NW_015551052.1:0-354 GCF_001515605.1 Sinocyclocheilus anshuiensis
TTATATTCAAAGATATAATTCTGACTTTGTCTCATAATTCTGAGTAAAAAACTCAATTCTGAATGTACATCTCAAAATTCTGAAATTATTATTCTGTTTATATTCAAAGATATAATTCTGAGTTTATGTCTCATAATTATGAGTGTATATCTCATAATTCTGAGTTTATATCTCACAATTCTGAATTTATCATTCTGTTTATATTCAAAGATATCATTCTGAGTTCATATCTCATAATTCTGAGTTTATATCTCATAATTCTGAGTGTATATCTCATAATTCTGAATTTATATCTCATAAATCTGAGTTTATATCTCGTAATTCTGACTTTATATCTCGTAATTCTGAGTTTAT
>NW_015551052.1:402-1841 GCF_001515605.1 Sinocyclocheilus anshuiensis
GAGTGTATATCTCATAATTCTGAGTTTATATCTCATAATTCTGAGTGTATATCTCATAATTCTGAGTTTATATCTCACAATTCTGAATTTATCATTCTGTTTATATTCAAAGATATAATTCTAAGTTTATATCTCATAATTTTGAGTGTAATTCTCATAATTTTGAGTGTATATCTCATAATTCTGAATTAATCATTCTGTTTATATTCAAAGATATAATTCTGAGTTTATATCTCATAATTCAGAGTGTATATCTCATAATTCTGAGTTTATATCTCACAATTCTGAATTTATCATTCTGTTTATATTCAAAGATATAATTCTGAGTTTATATCTCATAATTCAGAGTGTATATCTCATAATTCTGAGTTTATATCTCACAATTCTGAATTTATCATTCTGTTTATATTCAAAGATATAATTCTGAGTTTATATCTCATAATTCAGAGTGTATATCTCATAATTCTGAGTTTATATCTCACAATTCTGAATTTATCATTCTGTTTATATTCAAAGATATAATTCTGAGTTTATATCTCATAATTCAGAGTGTATATCTCATAATTCTGAGTTTATATCTCACAATTCTGAATTTATCATTCTGTTTATATTCAAAGATTTAATTCTGAGTTTATATCTCATAATTCTGAGTTTCTCATATAATTCTGAGTGAAAAACTCAATTCTGAATGTATATCTCACAATTCTGAATTTATCAATCTGTTTATATTCAAAGATATAATTCTGGCTTTATATCTCATAATTCTGAGTTTATGTCTCATAATTCTGTGTGAAAAACTCAATTCGGAATGTATATCTCACAATTCTGAATTTATCATGCTGTTTATATTCAAAGATATAATTCTGAGTTTATATCTCATAATTCTGAGTTTATGTCTCATAATTCTGTGTATATCTCATAATTCTGAGTTTATATATCACAATTCTGAATTTATCATTCTGTTTAAATTCAAAGATATAATTCTGAGTTTATATCTCATAATTCTGAGTGTATATCTCATAATTTTGAGTGTATATCTCATAATTCTGAGTTTATATCTCACAATTCTGAATTTATCATTCTGTTTATATTCAAAGATATAATTCTGAGTTTATATCTCATAATTCTGAGTGTATATCTCATAATTCTGAGCTTATATCTCACAATTCTGAATGTATCATTCTGTTTATATTCAAAGATATAATTCTGAGTTTATATCTTATAATTCTGAGTTTATATCACAATTCTGAGTTTATAATTGTTTATATTCAAAGATATAATTCTGACTTTATGTCTCCTAATTCTGACTGAAAAACTAAATTCTGAATGTATATCTCACAATTCGGATTTTATCATTCTGTTTATATTCAAATATATAATTCTGAGTTTATATCTCATAATTCTGAGTGTATATCTCATAATTTTGAGTGTATATCTCA
>NW_015551052.1:2590-10492 GCF_001515605.1 Sinocyclocheilus anshuiensis
TATATCTCATAATTCTGAGTTTATATCTCATAATTCTGAGTTTATATCTCATAATTCTGAGTTTATATCTCATAATTCTGAGTTTATATCTCATAATTCTGAGTTTATATCTCATAATTCTGAGTTTATATCTCATAATTCTGAGTTTATATCTCATAATTCTGAGTTTATATCTCATAATTCTGAGTTTATATCTCATAATTCTGAGTTTATATCTCACAATTCGGAATTTAGCATTCTGTTTACATTCAAAGATAGAATTCTGACTTTATATCTCACAATTCTGAGTTTATATATCATATTCCCAATTTATATTTCTTAATTCTGACTTTTTTCTCTGAATTCTGAGTTTACATCTCACATTTTTATTTCTTTGTAGGAAACAAGCTTATGTAGATGTCTCCAGTTTCTCCTGAAAAAAAATACCCTGGTAATCTCACATGTGTCTCTTCTAAGGTTTCAGAGGAATCTCAGCAATGTCTCAAACTGTGCTCAGATTTGCTGACTGCAATCAAAAGTCAATAGGAACTCAAACATTGCTCATCAAAATGATTTGAGCTGCTCTTCACATTCATTTTATTGCTCTATACTTTCACTGTATGATGGCTAGTGAATCATATTAGCAGAAACATCTAAATTTTTTACTTTATTTAAATGAGTAGCTGAGAATACAATCAGTTTGGGATCAGTAAGATTTTTTATATTTTTGAAAAAGTCTCTTCTACTCACCAAGGCTGCATTTATTTGTTTAAAAACACAGTAAAACTGTAAAATGTTATTGCAATTTTAAATAACTATATTGTATGTTAATATATTGTAAAATGTAATTTATTCCTGTGATTCAAAGCTGAATTTTCAGCATCATTAGTCCAGTCTTCAGTGTCACATGATCTTTCATCATTCTGATATGCTGGCTTGCTGCTCAAGAAACATTTGAGTATTATCAATGGTGAAAATAGTAGTGCTGCTTTATATTTTTGTGAAAATAGTGACACTTTTTGTTTTTCAGTATTCTCTGATGATTAGAAAGTTCCAGAGAACAGCATTTATTTGAAATATAAATCTTTTGTAACATTATAAACGTCTTTACTCTCTCTTTTGATCAATTTAATGCATCCTCACCGACCCCAAGCTTTTGAACGGCAGTTGCGGAGCTATGAAAGAGCAATGACAGTTTCCTGAAAACAAAAGCAGCCGTACCGTGTGGAGAACTCTTGAGAGCGAGGCTGAACGCAGTGGCGTCTGTCTTCTAGAGGTTCTCTAGACCTGAAGAAACACACAACAACACGAGCCCAGCCAGAACTCCTCAGCAACAGTCGCCTGTTTCTGTTTCGCTGAAAACACGAGCCGCAGGGAAATGAGAAGGACTTTGGCAGCTCTCACAATGAAGCGCCCAGCTGAAGAGAAGAAAAGAAGGAGAAACAAAAAGAGGAGAGAAAGTTGTTTTCAGGGCAGAGAAGTGCTCGAGCCAAAGCGAAGAAATGGAAAATGCGATGGAATAAAGTGCGGTTTTGGTGAAGGGAAGGTGTGTCAATAGCGGCGTATGGTGCATACACACATACACACAGAGTACGAGGGTCTGTTTTCAATCTTGGCTCTCTCTCTCTCCCAGGCAGCAAGAGGAGTAGCTTGCAAATTCATAACAACGTCCAACAGCTGAGTAAGACCTTTTCTCTTTATTACAGGGAGAGAGAGAGAGACACAGAGAGAGAAGTTGTCGGCATTCGCCTTGTAATTGTGTGAGCGAACACAAAATGTCCTGATCAACAGAGACTCATTAGAGGCCTTGAACAGACACACAGGAGCTGAATGAATAAAAGTGCAGGAATAAATGGTTCTGTGCCAAAGAACTACAATGTTGGCTTGTCACAGACAGTTTGTTATTGTACATTCCTGGTTTTTTTTTCAGCTTAGGCTTGTGAAATGCAAAATATAATTACTGTATGACATTTGTATTAAATGCAGCAGTCATTTTCTTGTTGTTTTGTTGCTGCTAATGAGACCTATACTTAAAATGAGAGGAATTACTACAAAATAAAAAAAATTCTTTACAATGTTTGTGACAAAGTTGACACAGAAAACAGATGCATAATTACTTTTAATGATTATAATAATAATAATTTATAATCACAATTATAATAAATAACAAATAATAAAATTATTATTATTATTACTAACAATAATTACCAAATTAATAATAATAATAAACTTACCAGTCTTGTAGCGTTGTTAAATTCTTCTCAAATTGTGTGACAAAGTTGACACAGAAAACAGATGAATAATTACTTTGAATGATTATGATAATAATTAATAATAATTATTATAATAAATAACAAATAATACAAATTATTATTAGTAACAATAATTACCAAATTAAATGAATAATAATAGTAATAATAAACTCACCAGAGTCTGTGTAGCGTTGTTGAATCATAACAAGTGAAATATGGAACAGGACCATCAGGATGAAGATCGAGTGATATTGCCTGAATTAATGATTCCATAAATATCTGATAATGTTCAATGTTCACCACAAGCATATAAAACCTCATAAAAGAGGTACATAGGCCTAGTAGTTAGGCTATATAGTTATTTATTTATATATAGATAGATAGATAGATAGATAGATAGATAGATAGATAGATAAACTGTCGGCATTCGCATAACGCTGATGTGGATTTTTGAAGATGGCATGTTCCGATCATTTTCGCACATGGCATGTAGACTGACGAATTGTAATAATTAATCTAAGAGACTCCAAGTGTTTAACTGACAGATGCTAGTTAAAGATGCTAGTTGAAGTGCCTTCTCTCTGCGCTTCAACTGGCTGACGTCATTTAATAACACTAATATACATATATATAATAACAATATAACTAACACTAATAACACTAATTAAATGTTTACGAATCTTTTATCTTTGGAGGGCGCATCGCTAAGCTTATGATTGAAATCTTCGGAGCTAGATTTATGAATCTTTTGATTCAAATCGGTGCTAATGAGCGCGTATAACGAATCTTAGATAGATAGATAGATAGATAGATAGATAGATAGATAAACTGTCGGCATTCGCATAACGCTGATGTGGATTTTTGAAGATGGCATGTTCCGATCATTTTCGCACATGGCATGTAGACTGACGAATTGTAATAATTAATCTAAGAGACTCCAAGTGTTTAACTGACAGATGCTAGTTAAAGATGCTAGTTGAAGTGCCTTCTCTCTGCGCTTCAACTGGCTGACGTCATTTAATAACACTAATATACATATATATAATAACAATATAACTAACACTAATAACACTAATTAAATGTTTACGAATCTTTTATCTTTGGAGGGCGCATCGCTAAGCTTATGATTGAAATCTTCGGAGCTAGATTTATGAATCTTTTGATTCAAATCGGTGCTAATGAGCGCGTATAACGAATGTTTTGATTCAAATCGGTGCTTATGAGCGCGTATAACGAATCTTTTCATTCAAATCGGTGCTACTGAGCGCGTATAACGAATCTTTTGATTCAAATCGGTGCTAATGAGCGCATATAACGAATCTTTTGATTCAAATCGGTGCTTATGAGTGCGTATAACGAATCTTTTGATTCAAATCGGTGCTAATGAGCGCGTATAACAAATCTTTTGATTCAAATCGGTGCTAATGAGCGCGTATAACGAATCTTTTGATTAAAATCGGTGCTTATGAGCGCGTATAATGAATCTTTTGATTCAAATCGGTGCTAATGAGCGCGTATAACGAATCTTTTGATTCAAATCGGTGCTTATGAGCGCGTATAACGAATCTTTTGATTCAAATCAGTGCTAATGAGCGCGTATAACGAATCTTTTGATTCAAATCGGTGCTAATGAGCGCGTATAACGAATCTTTTGATTCAAATCGGTGCTAATGAGCGCGTATAACGAATCTTTTGATTAAAATCGGTGCTTATGAGCACGTATAACGAATCTTTTGATTCAAATCGGTGCTAATGAGCGCGTATAACGAATCTTTTGATTCAAATCTGTACTTGGCGCGTGTACGTCACACACGAGTCATGTAGGCTATGTAGGAAATCGGTTACGTGGAACCACATTAAACTAAATTTGACATATAAATTAAGTAAATTATAAATAAATACATGTTAAATTATATTATAACTGGATGAAGATAAATAGCCTAGACATTTCCGTTATGTAGGCCTATGCTTCATGATCAACAGTGTTGGGAAGTAACTAGTTACATGTAATGGAATTACGTAATTTAATTACAAAATAAAAGTAACTGTAATCAGTTACAGTTACTGAGAAAAAATTTGTAATTAAATAACAGTTACTTATGACAATTTTAAGGATTACAAAGGGGGGTTACATCTGATTTTTTTCACACAATCTCCCACATACAGATTTAATTGATTTCTTTCATAAATTGCTGCGAGTGCTCTAAAATATGAAACACCAATGTTTCAGGAGTTTATAACATGCTTATTTGATAACTCTTTTATTTCCTATATGGGTTTATGTAAATGCTTTATTTTTTAAGATTAACTTTTTTTTCAAAGGCATTGTTAGATTCCAGTGTTTCCTGTCATAGTTTTGCAAAGATTTGATTTCAAAAACAGTATCATAGCTATTAAAACTATTTCTTGTTATGATTTTAAATCTGTATTTAACCTCAGAACGATCTTAAAGTAAGTCTGATTTTGTGGTGACTGTGCTTCAAAGGGGACATCGGATGCCCCTTTTCCATAAGTAGATATCCTCCTGACTACCAGCTATGGAGTTTTGTCCACTGTAGAGAACATTATGTTTTAGCGATTTCTCTGAGAAAAAATTATATATCAATATTCCTATTAAATAGTAGACATTATTACGAAAATCTTGCTAATTATTACTCCCAATATTGCACTTATTTGTTCATTCTATGTTGCCCCAAAAACATTAATATGCAAACTAGATACAGTTTATAGATACATTTTATGTAATGGAAAAACTCGTTTATGGCCATTTTACACACATTTTGCATAAAGAAATATGGTTTGAAAAATTACAGACTTCGTACAACTGGCTGAGGGTGGAAATATGCTAATATGGGACAGTACGTCAGTGGTCGTGGGAGGGGCCTGAGCAATATGACATCATATTGGCTTGATAACTCTTTAGGTTTTTGGGGGATTAAAAAAAGGAGTGAATGGATTTTTTTCATTGTAGAGTGGTTGTGTCTACGCACTACCAAGACACATTTATATGCAAATGAAGATATTTTGCATGCAATGTCTCCTTTAAAATTTAAATATTATAATCTTAATTCAAGTGATGAAGGATTTTGAAAGTCTGACAGTAATCAGTACTACTGTAAGGTTAACCCTGGCTGGTTTACATGCTTGAAAATGATTAACAATTGAAAACATTAGAAATGTAGAAAAGTAATCAAAAAGTAATCAAATGTAATCAGTTACATTACTTTAATAAAGTAATTGAAAAGTTACACTACTTATTATATTTTAAGTAGGGTAACTTGTAATCTGTAACCTATTACATTTTCAAAGTAACCTTCCCAACACTGATGATCAATCACAAGCTATTCCAATGAGCTGCAAAATAAGTAAAAAAGTAAATAAATAAGCCTCCACACCACTTTATGCTAGATAGGCCTATGCACATATAATTTATGCCTTAATGTAATATTAGCTTTGGCTTTTTTTCTGAAATAGGCTAGCTCAATAAAACTCTTCTGTCAGACAAACAAGTTCATTTTAGTTTCATATGCAGCATTAATTTCAAAGAAACTGATTGAAAATCCAGATGCAACAAAGACGTATCCTAATTTGGTTCAGCGTAGCCGAGTCTGAAATGCAATGAATTGGAATAAAACTAATAAAAGTGACTCATGTTTTTATTTAACAAGTTTGTCATGCTCATACATATTGTTTTGTTTCAGGAAGGAACAAACTGTTCAAATACACAGTGCTCTTACTCAAATCTGTCTGTTACCTTATTTGCTGAATCAGAAAATAACAGTTTCAGAGAGATGTCAACACAGCGATGGATCTTCTGTGAAACATTTGCTGCACTGCACATTTTCATCTGTGAAGGGCCTGAAAATCTCATCTGCCCCGTTCAGCAAACATCCTCTAATTACAAACAATGAGAACGAGACTGTTATGAGATCAGTTTGATTAAACTCTCTGACCACACACAAGCCCAGAATACAGATGGACCCAGATACGGTAACATTAGCGATTCATCCTCGTGTGTCTGACAGCATGTCCCACACACACAAACATATGTATCAGAAACTACACACAAACATGTGCAACACACATGCAGCAGTTCTCAACATACACACAAACATACTGTCTGTGTTTATGCTGTTTGTGACCCACTGACCCCCTGGACATTTATTTGACTTTTCTGCAGTCCAACAAACATTTGACTGAGTAAGAGACAAAAAACACCAGACAAAAGAGACAGGAAATATATTTCAAGGACATTTAACATCTCTTTATTATCTTAAAATTAAATGAACCCACTTCTCATAAAGGTAGCCTATAGGAACATGGTCTTCTTTTCAATAAAAGACCGGTGGTTATGCATTTTAATTCAACTGTCAAACAACATTGTTCATTCTTTCAAGCAGACATTTATGTAGATATATAGTATATAGATTAATCCTTGTTATGGCCATTAATGTCATTTAGTCAAAAGTACTGAGTGACCTTCTCTTTTTCTTTTGCTGTTTGATTAACATTAATGACAAAAACAGCAGCAGGTTTATTACACTGCTGTCACTTTAAGACCGAGATCGCTAAGCTTCGGGTGCGTGCACAGAAAATTGGACCGAATTAACATTTTAGTCATAGTTTTTGTCATTCAGAACCAGTTTTTATTTACACTGAACAAAATTATAAATGCAACACTTTTGTTTTTGCCCCCATTTTTCATGAGCTGAACTCAAAGATCTAAGACTTTTTCCATGTACACAAAAGGCCTATTTCTCTCAAATATTGTTCACAAATCTGTCTAAATCTGTGTTAGTGAGCACTTCTCCTTTGCTGAGATAATCCATCCACTTCACAGGTGTGGCATATCAAGATGCTGATTAGACAGCATGATTATTGCACAGGTGTGCCTTAGGCTGGCCACAATAAAAGGCCACTCTAAAATGTGCAGTTTTATCACACAGCACAATGCCACAGATGTCGCAAGTTTTGAGGGAGCGTGCAATTGGCATGCTGACTGCAGGAATGTCCACCAGAGCTGTTGGCCGTGAATTGAATGTTCATTTCTCTACCATAAGCTGTCTCCAAAGGCGTTTCAGAGAATTTGGCAGTACATCCAACCGGCCTCACAACGTTCAGCTCATGAAAAATGGGGGCAAAAACAAAAGTGTTGCGTTTATAATTTTGTTCAGTGTAGTTATCCTCTTGGTTTCATCTGTGAAGAAAAATGACGCTAACAAAATTATAATAAAACAAGATTTGATGTCCATAATACGAGCCTAAAATGATTGTCTGATTCTTATATCCGTCGCAGATAAACACTGACCCAGGATCAGCTCACCTGTTGCTCTGACTCATTTTGTTGGCTCAGTTAAGCATCTGTGAGCTGGTCTCAGGTCATGCAGATTCTGTGGTTCATCATCAGTAATCGCTCACTTTAGTCAGAGTGAGTTAAGGACAGTAAACAGAAGCAGTGGAGCATGTGACTCTCAGTTTTGTATTCTCTCACAGCTCGCTTTATCTGCGGTGCGTTTCATAAAGAGTCACTGAAGGAACTAATTGGTCAGGCTTCTGTCTGTTAGTGTGTGTGTGTGTGTGTGTGTGTGTGTGTGGGGGTGTGTGTGTGTGTGTGTGGGTGTGTGTGTGTGCGTGGGTGAGAGTGAGTGAGTGAGTGTGTGTGCTGCTATAA
>NW_015551052.1:10574-10802 GCF_001515605.1 Sinocyclocheilus anshuiensis
TTTTAGCAAATGGCTGCAATATAACAAAGAGTGAAAAATTGAAGGGGGTCTGAATACTTTCCGTACCCACTGTATTTACACAGGACATGCATGCGATTGAAAGGTATCTACACTATAAAAAATGACCGGGAATTTAATGGTAAAAGACTGTAAAAAGGCTACAGTAAAAACCTGTTAAATGGTTAACGGTAAATTCCCCTACTATATACGGTGAAAAACTGTATTGGA
>NW_015551052.1:10818-11896 GCF_001515605.1 Sinocyclocheilus anshuiensis
GTGTGTGTGTGTGTGTGTGTGTGTGTGTGTGTGTGTGTGTGAGAGAGTCCTTTGGGATTTGGGAGGAGGAGGTGCTTTCTTTCAAAGTCTCTAAAACTTGGAATGTCCCCATAACACACTCAGCTCAAAAACAGCTCATTAACACACACAAACTAGCCTTGTTTTTGCTGTCTACATAGGCAGCTGTCTTCTAAGGCAGTTGACCATCAGATTTGGAACACTACCAGTGTTGGGGAAAGTTACTATTAAAAGTAATGCATTACAATATTGCGTTACTCCCTAAAAAAGTTACTTAGTTACTTTTTATGGAAAGTAATGTGTTACGTTACCTTTGCATTACATTTTCTCACCTGGCCTTGGCTTGCTTGATTGTTTTTAATATTAATATAAAGTTGTGTTTTTGGCAGATGTTAAACCCCTTTCACACCAAAAGTGAAATGAATAAGCCTCAGGCTGCAGGAAATGTAAATTCAAAAAACTCAAGCAAACCTTTCAGCTGTGTTGCCGTTCTGGATTGCATGAGTTTGCTTTTCACTGTTTTTATTCATTCTGAGGAATACTGAAAGTGAGATGAGTAAATGCATGCTTACATTTAGTCTAAAACTAACATTATGTAAGTAACATTATGTTTACACAGCACACACAACACCTCTGCACTTACTCTCGATTTCTCTGGGAACAGGAGAGCTGACAGTCAATAAATGGGAAAACAAAGTATATTTCCTTGTAAATTTTAAAGCAATGTGTTACTTTACTAGTTATTTGAAAAAAGTAATCTGATTACGTAACTTGCTATCCCTAACACTGTACTCTATATAGGCAGTGACTCCATGCAGAATACATGCAACACAAAATAGAATTACTCATGTAAAGGAAAAGTCACAAATTATTGATTCCAATAGAGTTTAACATGAAAATGTTGCTAAGCTCATCAATGCATGCAAAAAGTCATTTATAAATATACCATTTTATTTATTATTTTCTTTTTATAATAATTTTAAAATTTTGTTTCATTTTAATTAGATTATATATCATATACATATATATATATATATATATATATATATATATATATATA
>NW_015551052.1:12916-14194 GCF_001515605.1 Sinocyclocheilus anshuiensis
CATATACATATATATATATATATATATATATATATATATATATACATACAGTACATATTTTATTTTTTATTATTTTTTATTATGTCTCTAAAGTGGATAAATCATCTCATACAGTGACATACAGAGTTTTTGCATGCATTTTCAAACAAATGCATATAAAATGAATTTTACAATGACATACTTGATGCTTTAAAATGCAACCAAAACGTCATGGCAGCTATTCATAACTTTCAAGCATTGTGGCAAAATTGCATGCCAAACACTGCTCAATTTAAAAATGATTAAAGTATAATTATTATTATTAATGTGTAAAAATGTACATTGGTTATATTAAAACAATTTTAGAATACATTATTTAAATGATGTATATTGGTAAAGTAACAAATACTGTTTAGATATATGTGCATATTTAAAGTTTAATATAATATTAAATCCAATGTTTTTGCTTCATTTGACAACCAAAAGAAGAAGTACAGCTTTCAAACAGCAATAGACATTTTTCCACTATAAAAACAGACAGAAGATTTCCTCGTGAGCGCTGATGTTAATGTGATCTGAACAGACATCATTCCCTATTGAGATTAATAAACTGTTAAATATGATTTTAGAGAGGGAAATATCCAGTTATATAACGGATAACTGCAGCGCCACACGTCCTGCTTTAAGCGCTGTGGTTTGGATCGCACTAACAGACGTCTGAGAAATGCTGAGTGTGAAACTAAATCTCTATATCTGGCCCAAAAAGAGCAAAACTAACAATAAAACCTCTCTCCTGCTTTTATAATCTTATTTTTGTCTATTTTAAGATGAACATCTGGTGAACTATGGGGACATTTTTTACTGTGGGTGGAATTTCACTTTTCCAGTAAATACATCTCAAGAGCTCTTTATTTTTGTTTAGGAAATGAGACAAGCATTTCTGTGCAACACGGTAAGTTAACATATATTGTGTGTATTTGTTGCATAAATATTGCATAAACTAAATTATGGTAGAATTAGTTAGGTGAATTAGTCATTTTGCATACATACAGTGGGTACGGAAAGTATTCAGACCCCCTTCAATTTTTCACTCTTTGTTATATTGCAGCCATTTGCTAAAATCATTTAAGTTCATTTTTTTTCCTCATTAATGTACACACAGCACCCCATATTGACAGAAAAACACAGAATCATTGACATTTTTGCAGATTTATTAAAAAAGAAAAACTGAAATATCACATGGTCCTAAGTATTCAGACCCTTTGCTCAGTATTTAGTAGAAGCACCCTTTTGATCTAA
>NW_015551052.1:15433-19543 GCF_001515605.1 Sinocyclocheilus anshuiensis
TATTTTTATTACATGCATGAAATAGGAGACATAATTACATTTTAACAAATTATTGTTTAATGTTTATTTAACATCACAATTAACATATTATTGAACAGATATACACTGTAAAAAATGATCGTGAATTTAACGGTAAAAGACTGTAAAAATGCTACAGTAAAAACCTGTTAAATACTATATACGGTGAAAAACTGTATTGGACATTACATGTAATTTCACGGTAGTATACAATTTTTGGAAGTGAAAAAGACCATATCATTTACAGTGAATAACTGTAAATTGACATTCCCTGAATTCCCTGTGTTACATTTCAAATTTGATGTTTTTTTGTTGAAATAACTGTTTCTTCTTAGTTTTTTCTTATCAGTTTTGTACATTAGGGTTGTATGTTAGACCTAATGTTGTTAAATGAATGTTTATTGCATTATTTCAGTTTCATGTGTGTTACCATGATGGTGTTTAGTGTTTGTGTGAATGACACTGTGCACCTTCTATATATGTTATTATTTAAAAGCTGCTTGTGATGGGCTTTGGTTCATCATGTGACTTTCTCATCACCACCTGCTTTTGGTGGTTATCAGTGTATTACAAAGGTACAAAACAGATTTCAGTACTTTAAAAGGTTGGTATATTAACATTATATCAATTAATGAAATTACAGTAGTTAACTGTACATTTAAGTTAAAACCGTAAAACCTAAAATGTTGCTACCTATTTTTTACGGTAAAATTCCGGCAACCACAGCTGCTGTTTTTTTACCGCACATTTTATGGATTCTTTTTTACAGTGTAGAATTAACTGATCTAGAATAAAACATTGTTATTAATAAAGTCATTTCATTTAATTGTTTTACTACACAGTGTTTCAGTTTGAGTCTTTGCAGTTGGAGGTCAGAGGTTTGGGTCGCTCTGAGGATGAAAGGCTGGACCGTTTCAAATATGACTTATGAGCTCAGACTCTCATCTGAGACAGGAAATGGAGGAGGAGAGATGACCAGAGATGCCAAACGCTGCGCAAGGATCAACTCTGTGTGAGTTTGTACACTTGCAGAATGCTTATTTTTAAGTGGACGAGAGGGAGAATATGTGTGCATCTCTATATTTGAGAGAGAGAGAATGAGAAATTACATTCATGGGAGATTGTTTGACACAGCTTAAAGGAATAGTTCACCTAAAAATGAACATTTGCTGAAAATGTCCTCTCACCCTCAGGCCATCCAAGATGTAGATTAGTTTGTTTCTTCATTATGCAGTGAATGGGTGCCGTCAGAATGAGAGTCCAAACAGCTGATAAAAACATCACAAGTAATTAGTAAGAAGTAAATTCACACCACTCCAGTCCATCAGTTAACATCTTGTTAAGCCAAAAGCTGCATGTTTGTAAGAAACAACAAATGAGTCCATAATCCATAATATTGCTTTCTCCAGATATTGGCTTTTTTATATTATATTAAGTGATGTAATGTTAAATTTACATTTATTTCATTAATCTCGATTAATTTCAGAAAGAAATGTGTGATTAGTGTAGTGTATTAGAGTATCATTTCATTAAAAAAATAAAAATAAATAAAACATTAAAGGGACAGTTCACCCAAAAATTAAAATTCTGTCATCATTTTCTCACTCTCATGTCGTTTCAAAACTTTCGTTTGTGGAACATAGAAGGTATTTTGAGACTGTTGGTAACAAAGCTGTTTTAGTTACCAATGACTTTCATTGTATGAACAAAAAAATACTGAGATGTTCCTCAAATGATCTTCTTTTATGTTCTATAATTTACGTTAGGCCGTTATAGTAACATTCTGTCTAAATTTAATTGCGCTGTAGTGTAAAAAATTATTTTTCAAAAGATACAAATATTTAATGTTGTCTCTGAAATAAAGAGCTCATTATATATATGCATTATTTTTGTTAGTAATATTTGTTCACGTCAGTGTAAAAGTATTTTATGTATCATCGATGAATGTCACAATTCACATAGTGTTCATGGCATAGGCCTATTAAATAACAATATATCATAATTTCATAATTAAACTGGGAAAGGTTCCTGCTCATCATCAGGTTCTGTCGAGGATCAGTCATATTTTACTGTCATTACATAAGGCTTCTGTCCTGAGAATAACTGGGACGTGACTGTCTGTGGTAATGAGAAAAAATGGCAGATTCTTCAGTGAGTGTCTGACAGTTGATTACTGCCCCCTAGAGGACAAACACAGACACACACGAAGATGATTTACTGTTGTTTATACAGGTGCATCTCAATAAATTAGAATGTCGTGGAAAAGTTCATTTATTTCAGTAATTCAACTCAAATTTACTTTCTCATTTAACAAAAATAGCTGTAAATAATCTTTTGTGGGTATTTTCAAAGTCAAATATATTTTGCGATTAATTAGATTAATTAATCAAAACATCATGTAAAAAAAATTTTAGTCGACTGACAGCCCTAATATATATATATATAGTCAAACGATTAATCGCATCCAAAATATTTTTTTTGTTTATATTATATATGTATATTTACTGTGTATATTTATTATGTATATATAAATACACACACATACAGTATATATTTTGAAAATATTTATATTCTAATTTATTGAGATGCACCTGTATATACAAACAGTTATGGTTACATAACAGCTTATATCATAATAATGAGGAAAAATTTAAATAAATGAATTATAAATAGATAATAATTAAAAAAATATGTAAAAACGTATGTATTTTTTAATTGTTCAAATTAGCATCTGTTTCAATTGTTAAAGTCAGTAGAAGAAAACAGAATGAAGGACACAAACATGTATAATGAAATGGGTATTACACTGGTATAACAACATAAATGTGGTTTATGAGGACATTTCCTGAGTCCTTATCATTAAAATAGCTTTAAAACATAATAAACAACGTTATATTAAAAATGTAAAAATACAGAAAGTTTTGTGTGAGGGTTAGGTTTAATGTAGCGGGATAGAAAATACAGTTTGTACAGTACAGAAACCATTACGCCTATGGAGAGTCCCCATAAAAGTGTGTGTGGGTGCCTGTGTGTACCTCGTATTCCCTACATCATGGGGACCAAATGTCCCCACAAGGATAGTAATACTTATTATTATTTACTGTAATTTTTTTAAGTAATTAATTAATTTATTTATTTTTGGTCCCCATGAGGAAATCAGTTAATAACCATACAGAATCAAGTTTTTTTTTTTTTTAAATCTAAAAATGCAGAAAGTTTAGGCGCATAGGTTTAGGGGACAGAAATGACAGTTTGTACCGTATAAAAACCATGACGTCTATGGAATGTCCCCATAATATGAATACCAGTGTGTGTCCATTCCGTTGGTACGTGCAGTATTATTTACTGTTTTTACACTGACATGAACAGAACATGTGTAGGTAATGCAATGTAGCCTGTGTGAGCTCATCTTCACATCCTATTAAGAGTACAATTAAAAACTCAAATCTATGTGTGAATTATTTAACAATCATTATTATCTTTATATTTAGTGTGACAAGAAGAACAGAACTAAACAGAACAGTAATTAGATTTAACACCATCCCTTATTTTATATATAATAATCCAGGTATAATAAATGTGTAGCTATTATAATCAATGCAATACTGTAAATAATGATAGCTATTGTAATATAATCAATCAAATCAATACAGAGTGCAGATAATAATAATAAATTGAGCTGTACGTGCTGAATGACACAAGGCAGTGTAAGTGTTAGTGTGAAGCAGCAGCATTGCTGCAGGTCGAGCGGCTCCAGCGCGGAACACGTCATCATCATGTGAATACAGAGGCCTTGATTTACAGTGGCGCTCATTTGTCGCTTTTATTGCGGCTCTTTGATGTGCGGCGCGCGAGACCCTCTGAAATGCACGAGCGCTTTCTGATGTAAAGAGTCACGAGCGCCGCTCTGGCTCCTGAAAAAAACAACGACACCACACCATCATCATCATCATCATCATCGCGGCCTTCATCACCTCAAACATCATCATGAACTTCAGATATCATCATCGCTTTAAACTAGCTCTAATACGGTCGCAGCATCATCATCATCTTCATCATTTTAAACATTCCCTGACATAGTAGAGGTAGAGT
>NW_015551052.1:19848-25788 GCF_001515605.1 Sinocyclocheilus anshuiensis
AACAAAAGTTAAATGTGTTCAGAAAAGTTATCATATTTTTAGTGACAATTACATAAATTATAAGCCAAGTATGAAAAGATCTTCATCACCTAGCATCTTCATCGTGGTCTTCATCATAGGAAAGGTCAAATTGTGACCTTTTATGCAAAGTTTTGTTGTAACTTGCGTTCTTTATTATAATGTCGCGTCGCCAAAGATGAAGATGGTTGGTCGCGTCGGCCCGTCAGCCGCACCTGTGCGCGTGTCATAAATCAGCTCAGGTGGGTGTCCCGGGCGTGACGTCAGCGCTGGGCAAACAAACGCGCGCCCGCGAGCGCTCAGGTAAGGTGAAGTTAAGTTAAAGTAAAACCTTCAGCTCGCGAGGAAAATGTCCGTGAGTTTCCTGCTGGACGCGGCCATGTACGGCAATCCTGCGAGACACCTGAACCTCGGCCAGCCGCACCTGAACGTGTACCCGCCCGCGCCGTACGCGGACTACAGCGGGTACCCCGCGGCCCCGGCGCTCGGGGGCGACCTGCACCTCACCGGCGGCGCCTGGAGTCCCGGCTTCGGCCCCGGCTCGCGCGACGACTGGCCGCCGCTCTACGGCCACGGGACGGGTCACCCGCTCCCGGTGAACGGCGCGGAGGTCAGCGGCATTCCGCCGGTGGAGCAGGCGCTGCTGAGCGGCGCGGTGGAGAGAGAGGAGCCGCCAGACTGGATGAGACGCGCCGCGCCTCCCGCGAACCCGGGTGAGACATCAGCACCTCTCCTGAGCCTCTGTTAACTCACAGCACACTCGTTCACTTACTCCACACGATCAAACGTACTATGGTAATGCCATGTTATTTGGACATGCATCATGGTAATACCATTGAGAGGTTTTTAGACATGTAACTTGATGCTTTTATGAAATATAGCCTACCATAGTAGTACACTGTACTACTATGGTATATTTCATAAAAGCATCAAGTACAGTGTTTTAAGACAATACCATTGGTAATACCACGTTTAAAGACAATACCATGCTTTTAGACGTAAATCATGGTAATACCATGTAATTTGGTACTTTTATGAAATATACTAGAGCAGTACCGGGTTTTTTTTGGCCACTATTTTGGTAATTCCATGTTTTTAAGACAATACCATTTGTAAAACCATGTTGTTTTAGACATACATCATGTTAATACCATGTAATTTGATGCTTTTATGAAATATACTACAGACGTACAGTTTTTTGGACAGTTGGTAATACCATGTTTTTTTTGGACATGCATCACGGTAATACCATGTAATTTGATGCTTTTATAAAATATACCATATTAGTACAGTGTTTTAAGACAAAACCATTGGTAATACCATGTTTTTTAGACACAAGTCATGCTAATACCATGTAATTTGATACTTTTATGATATACTAGAATAGTACAGTTTTTGGACATTTTTTTGGTAATACCATGTTTTTTAGACATACATCATGTTAATACCATGTAATTTGATGCTTTTATAAAATATGTACAACAGAAGTACAGTTTTCTGGACAATATCACTGGTAATACCATGTTTCTTTTGACATGTAATTAGATGCTTTTATTAAATATGCCACAGTAGTACAGCTTTTGGACAATACCATTGGTAATACCATGTTTTTTAGACATACCATGTAATTTGATGCTTTTATGAAATATACTATAGTAGTGCAGTTTTTTGGACGATATCATTGGCAATACTATGTTTCTTAGACAATACCATTGATAAAACCATGTTTTTTGAACATGCATCATGGTAATAGCATGTTTTTTTAGACATATTCATGGAAATATTCATGGAAATATACAATAGCAGTGCACTGTTTTTGTGCACAGTGCTATTGTAAATACCATGTTTTTGGACATGTCATGTTTTTCCAACATGTACAATGTGATTATATGTATTTTTTAAGAATACAATGTTACAATATATAATTGGTAATACCAGTTGGCTTTTGAACATGGATTGGATTACCACCTAAAGGCCATGGTGTATCAATATGGAAATCATACAGTACCATGGTATATATCAGTATTGCCCAGTGTAAATCACCTGATAGCATTCATTGAAAGTGAAAGTTTGGCTTGAAAAACATTTAAAAGTGTTGTAACTGTTTCTGTTGCGGAAGTATTCTGCTTTTTGTGAGCTACAGTCACATCTGATCCACACACAGATCAGTTTATGAATCAGTCGTTACAGCAGAGAAATCAAAATACTAGCAGAATTCATCTGTTTGATCTTTGATGATCTACACCATCTGGAGATCTGAAGGAGCATGTAGCTCAACAGCCAATAATAGATGTTTGCGGTCTTATCGGAAGTGCATTATGGCTAATAGTTTACAGAGTGATAAACTAATCTCTTCAGGGAATATTTGTGTAAATATGTCACACACAGTCAGGTCGGTGAAGTTATAAAGCTCAGACAGAAACAGGCCTTTGGGAAACATGGAGATTTAGTTTCAAAAGCTTTTTAGTTTCTGGTAAATTTGTCGCTTGATTTTTTTAATGCTCTGGATTTGTTACTGTTGTAGTTGTCATTGAGCAATTTGATTCAATTCAGTTCAAACTTAGCAGATTCATATTTTTAAAAAATAACGTCATATTTCTTAAACAGTCCAAAAGGAGGAACTGTAGCTCATTAGTTTAGTCTTCAGCTCTCAAAGGACTGTTGTCTAACACAGTTGGTCAAGATGCAAATGTGGTCATCGTGTTTGACTGTTCAAACGTTCTGATATCATCATATGAGCGGCGAATGTGGATCATGTAACTAAAACAAATATAGATGAGAATGTTCAGGAAATACTGCTGAAAATATGAAACGCTGTTCATTTTCCTTTAGAAACACACACGTGTTCCTGGCTCACCTAACTTATCTGAATGGCCTACTTATCTCTATAGTAGCCTAACATATCTTTTGTTTTTATATAGAGCTAATTATAATGACAACAGACTAACCCAGATCCAAACCTCATCCTGAAAGAATGCATGAGAAAATACATGATTTACTTACATTATTAGCTTTATTTTATAAACCAGTCATTTTCACTCTTTTAAATGCAATCCACTGCTGCCCCCTACTGGAAAACAGTGGCATACAACCAATGTTTGTGATGAATATGACTTCATTTTGATCCATTAGTTAATAATAATAGAGACATTTACACTTTATTTTGAACCATTAGCTAATAACAGCCACACGTACCACTGGAGACAATTAAAAATGGGCACATTTACTTCAGATCTCTCTCTCTGCACTGTAATTTGCTTCCAAAACGTACTAGTGAGCTGCATACTGTCTAAACAGTCAACTGTCTACTTAGTGAGCAACTGAATTAGAACCTCATAAGCGACCGATCTGGAAAAAAAAGAAGAAAAAAAGACTTAATGAATTTTCAATAGAGTTTGATGTTGCTAATAAAATTATGCAATACTCTAATTATAAAATACATAACACAGATAAAATACTCAATTTTAATTAAAATTAAATACTTATCAATGCATTTATGATTATAAACACACACATACATTTGGAATAGTCTACAACAGGGTTACTATATTTTTGCTAAGAATAAAACCATATAATAAAATAATCATATATATATATATATACACGCGCTCAGTTTCAGATTTGGGTTTTGCCTGGGCAGACTGCATTTATAGTTAGATGTGTAAACGACATGAAAACCAGAGAGCTGTCTATGGGTGAAAAACAAGGAATGGTGAAGCTGAGAGAAGATGGAAAATCAATCAGAGCCATTGCACAAACATTGGCCATAGCCAGTACAACCCTTCGGACTGTCCTGAAGAAGAAAGAAACCACGACAGAAACATTGTGACAGCTGTAAAGAAAGACTGTTAGTGAAATCAGCAACAACCTCCAGTGGGCAGGAGTGAAGGTATCACAATCTACTGTTAGCAGGAGACTTCATGAACACAACTACAGAGGCTACAACAGAAGATGCAAACCAATCATTAGCAAGAAGAATGGGAGACGAGCCTCAAAAATTCTGGGACAATGTTTATGGACTGATGAGACAAAGATTATCCTTTAAAGTGATGGAAGGGCTAAAGTTTGAAGGATCTGCTCATGATCCCAAACATACAAGCTCATCTGAAACACAGTGGAGGTAATGTCATGGCTTGGGCTTGCATCGCTTCTTCTGGGACGGCCTCATTAATCTTAACTGATGATGTAACACATGACGGCAGCAGCAAAATGAACTCAGAAGTCTACAGAAACATTTTGTCTGCCAATTTACAGAAAGATGCAACCAAACTGATTGGGAGATCCTTCATCATGCAGCAAGATAATGACCCGAAACATAGTGCAAAAGCAACAAAGGAGTTCATCAGGGGCAAGAAGTGGAAGATTTTAGACTGGCCAAGTCAATCTCCAGACTTAAACCCTATAGAGTATGCATTTTACCTGCTAAAGAAGAGACTGAAGGGAGTAACCCCCCAAAACTGAAAGAGGCTGTGGTGAAAGCCTGGAAAAGCATCACAAAAGAAGAATGCAAAAGTTTGGTGATGTCAGTGGGTCACAGGCTTGATGCAGTTATTGCAAGCAAAGGATTTGCAACTAAATATTAAGTCTTATTCACTTTAATCTAGTTTAAGTCAATCTGTTCCAATACTTTTGGTCACATGAGCAATGGGTGGGTTCAAAAAGTTTTGTTACTTGAAATAGAATAAATGTTAAATAAATAAAATAAAATAAATATTTAATAAATAAAATAATATAACATATAAAAAAACCTAAACTTATTTTATATCATCTACTTTTCCCATTTTCATTTAGTTGAAAAGAAATGAACTAAAATAATAAAAACTAAAATGGAGATAAAAATTAATAAAAACTATATACACATTAAAAAACAAACTAAAAAAGCAACAAATTTACTAAAACTTTAATGAAAATTTAAATTACAACAGAAAAAAAACTAATTTAGAATATTAAAATAAAAATAAAATATTAAAGAAAACTTAAATGTATTTTATTTCAGTTAGATGCAAAGAAAGCATTTCTAATATGTGAACTATATAAACATTATAAAAAAATAGAAACTAATGAACAGAAACTAAAGAACTTGAACAAAAAAATGTAAATATTAAAATAAAAACGAATTCAAAATATGAATAAATACCATAATAATATCTCAGTGACACCAAAATAACACTGGGCTGTGATGCTGTAAAATGCAGTCTAGTTAGGCAGCACACTAAGGTTTGGACTGGCGTCTGCTGATACGTGCTTCTGTTTTTATCTCTTTATGCTGTTTATTACAGCCCATCATATGACGGTGATGATTTGTGTGTGCGTATAATGAGGTTAAACACTGTAAACCTTGATTTACTGAGTGCACACATATCCAAGTTTCATTTTTGACCTTCTCAGAACCGGTTCGAAGAGATAAACCACAGTAAAAATCAGTTATCCATTTAAAACCCATTTTAAACACAACTACTCAACTAACTACACTTTTGACGCCCACTTAACAAGAACTTCTGTTAGTTCAAGACGGCGGTTCTGCATTCGCTGTACAAATAATCCCTCTTCCCAGGACTTTTACCACACATTATGCATTAGTAATGTCACAGACGTATATGTTCGTTTAAGGAAAGAGATAAACGAGGGCGCCGTCATACAGAGACACAGTGAGTCAGCCGTGTGTGACACCGGATGAAACAGTGTATGAAGGTGTTGCCTAATGTTAGCCGCTCGATTATTAATCCTCGTGTCTAAACACAAGGCGTCTTGAGAGTCGAACCAAGTGAAAGATTTTGTGAAAAGCTAATAGTAGCAGAGGCCAGCGAGTCTGAGGCAGCACCGCACCCTGCTGTGTGCACTGTGGGAGGACCGGAGCGCACTGATAAGGGGACGAGACTCTGTGTGTGTGTGTGTGTGTGTGTGTGTGTGTGTGTGTGTATG
>NW_015551052.1:27122-38910 GCF_001515605.1 Sinocyclocheilus anshuiensis
TGTGTGTGTGTGTGTGTGTGTGTGTGTGTGTGTGTGTGTGTGTTTACACATCTCAGCCGAAGCTGCTGAAGAAAAGGGAAGAGAACTGTTAAGAAAGTTTCAGTCTATGAAAACTGCACTCTGGGGTCTTCAAGACAGACAGTCTAGACAGTGTGTGTGTCTGTGCATCAGTGTTATTTTAGTATCACTGAGATGCTGTTATAGGGGTGTTTTTTCATTTTCATTTTTATTTTATTTTTTAAACTAAATTTAAATATTTTTGTATTTTTCATTTTAATTTAAGTTAAAGATTTAGTAATACTATTATAATTTTTGTAGTATTTAAATAGTAAAATTATGTTTTTATTTTTGCATTTTCCATTTTCATTTTCATATCAGTTAGTTTTAGTTAATCTGGTTGTGCAGTTTTGTCATTTTTATTAGTTACTATTTTTATAATTCTATATCTAATATCTATATAATTATTAATTATTAGATACAGAATAAAACTAAAAGCTCCAAAATAAAAAATAAAAATCTGACTTTTTTTCTCACATTTGTGAGTTTCAGAATTATGAAATATAAACTCAGAACTGCAAGATATAAACTCACAATTTTGAGAATAAAAATCAGAATTGTGAAATAGAAAGTCGGGATTATTATTTTTTAACTTTTTTTATTCCATGGTGGATACTTGATTTTAGTACATTAATTTAGTTAAACTAAATCAGGGGGAAATATTGCATAAAAAACAAACAAACACACAGACAGACAGACAGATAGATAGATAGATAGATAGATATGTATTTTATTTTATTTTATTTGGAATATTTTAAATATATATCGTTTTTTTTTAAGGTTTTACCTTGTATATTAGGTAAAGTTTTAGAAATGTGTTTTTGTCAATTTTATTAGTTATTGATTTTATTTAAACATCTATATAGTTTTTATTAATTTTTGCTTTAGTTTTAGTTATTTTAGTACATCAAGTTAAACTAAATTCAAATGAGAAATGTTGCTTTGGAAACTAGCTGAAATACGTTTACGTTATGTAGCTTTTTAAAGCACTGTCTTTATATATTTCCAAATATTTAAGCATCAATAATCCTCTTTGAAAGACTTCCTTGATTACTTTATCAGATTTAAACCGTTTCAGATTTACAGTCATGATGCTCAAACAGAGATCTGTGTCAAGTCAAGTCAAGTCAAGTCACCTTTATTTATATAGCGCTTTTAACAATACAGATTGTGTCAAAGCAACTGAACAGCATTAATTAGGAAAATAGTGTCAATAATGCAAAATGACAATAGTAAACACTCATTTTTCAGTTAGGGGCCTGAAACCTGACTGAAATTCTTCATAGAGATCATTTAATGTATCTGTGTATGTGGTGTATGTTACTCAAGCGTTCGGTTGGACAAACGGTTAAATAAACACAAGCTGATGGCCATATTTAGATCACGTTCATCAATGGTGAATCACAGATGATGTAAAAGCCTGTTGCATTTCTCAGCAAAACTTCCACTAATTTTGTAATTCACAGTAAGAATGAAACAAAATTCCAAAAACCAGAAATCTCTCAAATGCACAGCGGTTTGTTCTCATTTTTGGACTCAACTGCTGAGTGCCTTTGTGTGAATATTCATTTAAAAAGTGGACAGTTTGAATAAAAAGAGGATATTCTGTTAAGGGCGTGAATCTCACAAAAACATCTGTGAATCTAAACAAAATTTAGGGACCATTATGATTATTTGCATTGTTTTTTTGTGTGACATTTTTCTCCATATTCTCATACTTTTATTTTAGAGTTTATTTTTTCTGTTTGATTATTGATGGAAATTTAAAATGCACGGATTTACTCTTTTTATATATACTGAAAAATTTTGAATGAGTGAATATTACATGTCTGTGCCACAACATTAAAGATGTTTTAAAAGGAAAAAGACAGAAGTATTAGTACAAAATGGACTGCAAACATATTTGAACACTTAATTCACTCACTAAATGTCTGATTTAGCTTAAAGGTCACTGCAAAGAAAGGCTTGGAAAAGTAAAGTGAAAGTGAAGTGAAATCTAAGAAAAGCTCCTGCAGTGGCTGAGCAGATTCAGACACTTGCTTCTTCTGAGAACTTCTTCTGAGTTTCATTCAGCGGGGTTAAGATAAGATTGTGTGCTTAACATGTGGTTAACGCTAACATCAGGCAAACAGAACATCTCAAGACGAACCAAAAGTGTGAGAGGGATATGAACGTGGTTTATTCTCCATCAGCCTCTGCAGAGGAATATTCATGTTAATATTAGCATGAGACCTGTTCTGGATGGTGACAGATTATAAAAACAGGAAATGAGATCAGATCTCAAGTGCTGCCCTTCCTTTCTGACAGCTAAACACATTTCTTTTCTATTTGTTCAAGTGTATAAGCGCCCTTTTTACTGAAAAAAGCAATGAATCATCACATCTTTGATCAGTGGATTGATGATTTTGATGGGATTCAAAGTCCAAGCTGCACAAACCTTAACTACCTAAAGTCCAAGAACACAAATGTTGTGCAAAAGCTGAAAATATCAGGGGACTTTCAGCTTATTAAAGGTCATGGGAATTGTTTTGAGCATTTTGTAAAATTTAAATATTGCTCTTTGTGCACAGTGAAGCTTTTGTCTTATTGGAGACATTCATACACAAATAAATAATCTCTAAAGGCAAGACACTGCAGGGAAAAGCATTGTTTTTTTTCATGGTAAATTTTGAGATTTTCGGATTTTTGGCTTTTCATAAAGTGTTGCTTCAGACTAGTGAAAAAATTAGTGCTGTCAAACAATTAATCGCATCCAAAATAAAAGTTTTTGTTTACATAATATATTTGTGTGTACTGTATATATATACTATGCATATATAGATACAAACACATGCATGTATATATTTAAGAAAAATATGTTATGTTTATATATTAAATCTATATATATAATAGAAAACATAATAATATAAATATATAAATGTATATACATGTAAATATTTTCAAAATGTATACTGTATGTGTGTGTATTTATATATACATAATAAACAAACACAGTACACATACATATATAAACAAAAACTTTTATTTTGGATGTGATTAATCGCGATTAATCGTTTGACAGCACTAGAAAAAACACATCCAAAATACACATTTAAGTGTTTGTTTTATTACACCTTATCTATTTGCGTCTGTAGTTTTCGAATACAATATGTATCTTCTGTGAGTATTTTCTCCACTTCAGCAGCACTTACACACACCAAACATAGAAGGCCCATGTCTAATTTGCACATTTAAACATTACAACACTACAAAAATGCTTGCAATTCTTATTGTTTTCAGTTCTTAAATTTTTTTTACCCTATTGGCCTATGTTGTTTTGAATTAAATACACTAAATTCAGTGACTGGAATCTGACACACAAACTGAAATCAGGCCCATTAATCCCATTAATATCTGAAAAAAATGATTTTCAAAAGCCTTCTTCAGTAACCACAGCTGAATATGGAAATTAAAAATGACCCTGTTTTGATGGCAGGAGGAAAGACTCGGACGAAGGACAAATACAGAGTGGTGTACAGTGATGTCCAGCGCTTGGAGCTGGAGAAGGAATTTTATTTCAGCCGCTACATCACCATCAGACGGAAGGCGGAGCTCGCGGTGGCCCTGAGCCTATCCGAACGCCAGGTAGGTTGATGGAGCATGAAAAGAGGAAGTTAAACCAACCTGCGAGTTCATGCTGTGAGGATCATCTAATTATAACCGAGTTTCTTGTGAAAGGACGAGATGTCTCTCTACAGAATTAGATACATGTATCGTGATATGCAATATATTAGAAACCACAACACCTAGATTACATGTGCTGCATCTTTTAGAAAGAGGAAGATGATATTCAGTGCCTTTTTAAAATCCCATTACTCAGTTCTATAGAAACGGTTAAAAGAAAATGCAATATTTTTAGGATAATGAAGATTGTTAAGATGGTTTTCCATAGTTAAGTGCTTTATTCAAATTCTCATAACTTTAATGCAAAAAAAGTGGAAAAAATAATTTATATATATATTAGTGCTGTCAAACGATTAATCGCGATTAATCAGCTCAGAATGTAAAGCTGAAATTTCAGCATCATTAAAATTCACTAATACATTTGTTTGCAATATGTAAATTTTATGCATGAGACACAGGATGTGTCTGGTACAGCTAGAAGCCTCATCGTTTGTTTAATCAGGCAAATCATTTTGACACTGTTTCACAGGTGAAGATCTGGTTTCAAAACAGACGAGCCAAAGAAAGGAAAATGAACAAGAAGCGACTCCAGCAGGCTGAGCAGAGCTCCACATTCACACCGGTCAGCGCATCCGGCCACGCAAACACCGCCATGGTCAGCAGCACCAATAACGGCTTGATGACAGACAATATATCGACCAGCATCAAAGAGGAATACTAAAAACTCTTCCAGACAGAAGGATAAACAGTACATGTTTACACGGTTTCAGTGACGCTGAGCGGAGCGTTCATATTGCACTACACGAATGACACGCAAACACGTTTTATTGTGAATAACACGCACAGTATTTCAATTTTTGTAAAAAAAAATGATGATCTCAGAGTATGTTGAATAATGCTTTCTTCATTTCTGTACTGCTTTTGATATGACCTCACTAACTACTGGTGATGATTTGATGACTATTTGTATCACTACTGCTTTGCTTTACTATGTAAAATATTTTACATCTACTGGATGATGGAAAAATGACTTCTTTTTTTAAATAGAGTCAACTGGTGCCTCTGTGTAATCGTTCATTTGTAAAAAGAGCATAATTTGAATAAAAAGATCATATTTGAGGAGAACGTAAAATTGCTGACATTCAGAATCTCAAGAAAAATCTTTTTTTTTTTTTTTGCATTTTGACATTATTTTCACAACAATTAAGCACATTTTTTTCCAAATTCCCTTTATTGTAAAGATAATTATTACTTTTGAGTTTTTTTGTAATTGCCATTATTCTCAATGACGATTCTCATTATATTAGGCAATTTTTTTTTATATAAAATAGTTTTAAATGCCTTTTTTTGTCAGCATAAATGTAATAATAATGGTGTATAAATACTTCACAATTTATATTTTTATTAAAATCTAAATTTTGCACATTACAGAGTTTGGTAACACTTGAAGCTTTCAAATATGCAATTATAAAGGTATTCATATTTTACATTATAATGCATTATATAATTTCATAAGTAATTATGACCAGAATTGAAATGCATATTTGCAGACTCCTTGTTTATCATGTGTTTTATGCATTATACTTTCTAAAGATCTAGCTATGATTAGATAAGCGTTATAATGCATTACCATGGTGGTTACAATTATTCATAGGATCATACAATGCATCACAAGCTACATTACAAGCCATAATTAATGCATTAAAAAAGTGTTAATAAAAGTGTTACCTTGTTTTTTTTTTTTGTTTTTTTTTGGAAAACATCCTTAATGTTCCTATTTTTCAAATAAAAAAAATGACCTTGACATGTTGATCAGATTTAACTAAATCATACAACGACCATCTCTAAATCATGCTGTACTTTGAGAGGGTGGAAACCAGTTGGCGTGTGAGTGTTTACCGATCACAATGAGCCGCGTGGATCATAAGTCTTGATAACACAAGGAAACAAACACAGCTTATTGATAAAAACAGAAGCTGAAGAGGTGAGCAAGTATTCAGCGAAGTCAATCATTGACAGAGAAGCCAGAGGTCGAGCAGAAGTTGCGGGCCGCACGGACGTCATCGGATGGGACGGGTGGAGCCTGTTTTTGCAGCTCAGTCAGATGATTCATGTCAATTAAAGAGCCAATAAAGACCTGATGCCATAACGTTCATCTCATGTCCTTCAAGATCACGCGTTTGAACTGTTAATATTTGATTGGTTTCACAATGTCACCATTGACCCTCATCTGAAGGAGCGTTCCTGTGTCAAAAGTACTGAGACGTTTGACTTTAAGGACCGGGTCAGAATGTGTGTCAAAAGTCACACTTAAGTCAAATATAGTTCCATCTTCAGCAATACTTATAAACAAAACTGCTTTACTGTAATTCAATTACGTCCTATTATATTTTACACTGAAATTAATTTAATTGGCTGTTTTGAGTAAAAGTACAATTTGAGGAAGCTCAAAAAATTAAAAGGAAATTATAAGATAAAATAAAAGCGTGATTTTGCCTCCGAAACATAATCGAGTACTAAATTAGCCTTCGGTTTTGAGTACTTAAAGGGATAGTTCACCCAAAAATTAAAATGACCCCATAATTTACTCGCCCTCAAGTCATAGGTGTAAATGACTTTCGTCTTCCAGACGAATCCAATCGGAGTTATATTTAAAAACGTCCTGGCTCTTCCAAGCTTTATAATCGCAGTGAATGGGTGTTATTTTTGATCAGTCCAAAAGACGTCAAATAAAGTGCATCCATCCATCATAAAAAGTGCCTCACACGGCTCCGGGGGGTGAATAAAGTCCTCCTGAAGCGAATCAATGCGTTTTTGTAAGAAAAATATCCATATTTAAAACTTTATAAACCGTCATTTCTAGCTTGCGCTAACTTGCGCGTTCATTCAGGCAGATGATGTAGCGTAGTGTAAGGTCCGGTGAGAAGTGACGAATGAGGAGGCGCAGAGGAGAGAGCATAACAAAACACCGGTCACAAATTAGAAGTACAAAACGAAGATTTGTAAAGAAAAATGTCGGAGGATTTTGATATAAGCCGAGAGGAGACTGGTTTTCCTTTGCTAAAGTATGGAAACTTTGCTTCCTTTGCTCCTGTAAACAAACGTCGGTTCTCGCGAGACTAGCATATTCTCACCGGACCTTACGCACATAGATATGTATATGCTTACGCTACGCTTACGTCATCCGCCGGAACGGCGTTCTATTGTGAACGCGCTTACAACAGTTAGCGGAAGCTAAAGATTACTGTTTATAATTTTTTTTAAATGGATATTTTTCTTATAAAAACATTGATTCGCTACTTTTTATGATGGATAGATGCGCTTTATTGGACTTCTTTTGGACTATTGAAAAATAACACCCATTCACTGCCATTATAAAGCTTGGAAGAGCCAGGACATTTTTTAATATAACTCTGATTGGATTCGTCTGAAAGAATAAAGTTAAATACCCCTAGGATGGCTTGAGGGTGAGTAAATTATGGGGTAATTTTCATTTTTGGGTGAACTATCCCTTTAAGTAAGATATTCAACCAAATAATACTATTATTCTTCCTTCTGTGGTATACAAGAAAGAATGTTTCAATTGTTTTTGTTCATACAATGAAAGTCAATGTGGTCCAAAAAAAAAAAAAGCACTGAGAGGTTTTTTTTTAAATGGATATTTTTCTTATAAAAACATTGATTCGCTACTTTTTATGATGGATAGATGCGCTTTATTGGACTTCTTTTGGACTATTGAAAAATAACACCCATTCACTGCCATTATAAAGCTTGGAAGAGCCAGGACATTTTTTAATATAACTCTGATTGGATTCGTCTGAAAGAATAAAGTTAAATACCCCTAGGATGGCTTGAGGGTGAGTAAATTATGGGGTAATTTTCATTTTTGGGTGAACTATCCCTTTAAGTAAGATATTCAACCAAATAATACTATTATTCTTCCTTCTGTGGTATACAAGAAAGAATGTTTCAATTGTTTTTGTTCATACAATGAAAGTCAATGTGGTCCAAAAAAAAAAAAAAGCACTGAGAGGTCAAAAACTGTTGTGATGTAAGGATAAATTACTTTAATTCAATAATGTCCTATTATATTTTGCACAAAGTTTATTGCCAGTTTTAAGTGAAAGTTAAATTTTGAGGAGCTCAAAAAAGTACAAGTGTGATTTTGCTTTGGACATAATCATAATCAAGTACTAATTTAGTTTTCGGTTGTGGGTATTTAAGTAAGATATTCAACAAAAAATACAAAATGTATTCTTCTGTGGAGCACAACTGAGATATGATATATACAAAAACTGTTTTGGTTCATACAATGAAAGTCAATGGGGTCCAAAAGAAAACTGGGACCTTTTTAAAATGATCTACAATATAAATGTAAATTTTCACAGAAAAAAAGAAAGTTCTACAGTTCTACAAACTGCTTGTGGTCAAAAACTGTTGTGACATAAAAAAATTATGTTTGTTTTAATTAAAAGTAAAATTTGGTGAAGTTCAAACGAATTTAAAGGAAATTATATGGAATAATAAAAGTGGGATTTATGCTGCTGACAACACAAAATAATTATATTATTCTTCTGTGGAACACAAATTAGATATTTTGAATAGTGTTTCAACTCTTTTGGTTATACAATCAATAATGTTATATTTTACACAAATAAATTTCATTGGCTGTTTTAAGTGAAAGTAAAATTTGTGGGAGCTCAAAAAAGTTAATTATTAAGGAATAATAAAAGTGTGATTCTGCCTCAGAAACACAATTGAGTACTGAGATAGAATTCAGTTTCAAGAGCATTCGAGTAAAATATTTACCAAAATAATACTGAAAATGGTGAGAAAATTATGACAGACCATTTTATTTTTGTGCGAACCATCCCTTTAAGCACAGCTGACAGACATGCAAACCCATGTCTGGGTTTCAGATAAAACAGAGAAGAAAAACTGTAAATGAGTCAGTGTGCATGACATACATCCACATAAATGCATCTGTACGGCTCGCGCTTTAAAAATAGATCCGCACTTCAGTTTCTTGCTGTTGTGAACATATTCAGCCTATTAGTGCAGCATCTCATCCATCAAATACAGAGATTACTATCTTATTTCACGCTTTAGTATCTTTATAGATAGTAGAACCAGTTCACACTATTTTACACTTATCTTGATGAGCGTGAAAAAGCACACTGAAAACAGGAGAATAAAACAAAGCTTCAGAAAATAAAACGCTCATTTGGTCACGTGAATGAATTCTTCTAAACATCCCGACAGGACTTTATTTCCTTTCCCATTTTCTCGTGAAAGTCCATTTACAGCCGTGCAGATAACAGCAGGACGTTATTCTGTGTGTGTGTGTGTGTGTGTGTGTGTGTTTTAATCATTAGCCATCTGGTTGTGGTAAAGTGACACTGCTGAAGGAGGAAGAAGATGAAGATGCAGCAGCAGCATCTCCATCTCTGTAACCTCACAGCAAAAGCATGCTCAAAATTACTCCAAGCAAAAGATATTACTCTTTAGGGGGTTATTAGAAAACCGAAACTAAAACAATTAAAAAATGCTAGTTTCCTAAAGGCAAAATGTCTCATTTTAAAAATGTAATTCAGTTTAGTTTGTATAGGCTTATTTAGAACCAGAATGTCATGATGGCATCTGTTACGCTGCTGATTAATGATGGAACATTTTATTTTCTCAAACATTATTTAAACATTAAAGTAGACCATTTCAATTGCATTTAATATGCTTTACGTATATGATGCGGCCACCAAAATGGGTACATGATGTAAATAAATTAACAACAAAACTGAATATGTTTAAAAATGATTATTTATTTACACACTGTGGTGCATGAGCGAGAGCATTCACCTTTTGCACTGAGAAGGCATGAGATGCTTCCTTTCACACGCAGGAAGTCACATGATATGATCAGCAAACCACCTCGGACAACAGACTAAGATTTCCCAATCCACCATTTCAAAAGTTTAAAAACGAATAAAAAAGTGTTAATCAAAAACAATGGTTTCGGCCAAAATAATGGTTTAATCAAACTCATAATTATAAACATGTAACAGAACTCTTGCACACTAAAAAAACATACTTTCATTCAGCATGGAAAACAATAAATGAGGATCAAATGAGATTAAGATTAATATTAATATTCACATTAATAACCTAAATTATTAAGTCAATTTTATTTACATAGCGCTTTTGACCTTGCACTTTGTTTCAAAGCAGCTTTACAGAAAGTCATGATGTTAATGTTTTTAATAGCTTAATATCATCATGTCGCTTTTATCAGATTAGAGCTGAATGATAATATAGTTACATTTTGTGACGATATAAACAATAAAACAGTGGAGATTTGCTATATAGTATGAATCGCTTTATGTACTGTACAGTATGTATGGAAATAAAGTTTGCTATATATCCAACTTTATATAAAGACCTGGCCAATAATATAAATTTGTTTTAATTTTAGTTAAAGTATACTGTATGCATGCTAAAGCTAGACATACTTATATACAGTACTGAATCTAACTTTTTATATAGAGCTGTGTGATAATATAGATAATGTTTTGGAACTATATAAAGCAGTTAAGATTTGCTATATGGTATATATCGCTTTATGTGAGTGTACTGCATGTATGCAGATAAAGTTGTATATACTTCTACAGTATATCCAACAATATAGAGCTGGCAATAATTAACTCAATTAAATGTAATTTTTAATAGAAGCAACAAAGATGCAACAAAAATTAAGTGCATTTATATTTATGCCTTTGGCAAATGCTTTTAGATGCTATTTACTGTGAATTCAAGCCATAAAGTTTTTATCTGGGAGCTGAACACTGAACTAGTTTAGCCGGTAGGATCAACACTGTTTACTAGCAGGACTAGTAAGGACTTTACAAAACTTTAAAGCAGTTTAACCTGTCAGTGTGAGCGAAACTCTAGATATCATCAGGCCTTTTTCAGGCCATTTCCTGTACTTGAGGAACTTAAAGATATTATTACAGCAATATTTTTCTGTAAACAGAAACATTCTGTAAACGGTTTGAAACAATGTGTGCCATTTAAATAAAACTGACTGCTTCAACTCAATCCAGACGGCCAAATGCAGATGTTTGACATGTTTTAACACACAGACTCTCTCATATCGCTGTTACATTCTGCTAAAACTCAATCTAGCAAAGCTTAGATTTTCCAAATTTCAATTGCTTTGAAATGTTTTAATAATTTAAAATAACCCGATTGCTGTGTTTTCATGACACTTGTGCACATCGATCACCTCCTTGCTATTCATGATTAAAAGCTGACTTTCATTTGTGACCCTGGACCACAAAACCAGTCATAAGTGTACATTTTTTAAAATGTAGATTTATAAACCATCTTAAAGCTGAATAAATAAGCTTTCCATTGATGTATGGTTTGTTATGATAGGACAATATTTGGCCAAGATACAACTATTTGAAAATCTTGAATCTGAGGGTACAAAAAAATCAAAATATTGAGAAAATCGCCTCTAAAGTTGTCCGAATGAAGTTCTTAGCAATGCATATTACTAATCAAAAAATAAGTTTTGATATATTTACAGTAGGAAATTTACAAAATATCTTCATGGAACATGATCTTTACTTAATATCCTAATGATTTTTGGCAGAAAAGAAAAATCAATAATTTTGACCCATACAATGTATTTGTGACGAGAGGGGTGGGGCCGAGAGCCGTGGGAACGGAGCGAGGCCTGTGGAGTAAATGCTAATGCGCTACACCTGCGCCACTCACTGGTCTCGAGACCCACGGAGGAGCTCCGGAAGGATAAAAGGAGGAGTGATGACAGTGTTGGACGAGAGAGGACCAGGCCTGGATTTTATTTCGTGTTTTGGTTCTGCTTGTGCGCGACAGTCGTCCGCGAGGGGCTGTCGCGCTATTTTGTGTTTATTTTATTATTAAAGTTTTGTTCAAATGTTCGCCAGTTCCCGCCTCCTTCAACCTACGAACGTTGTTACAGTATTTTTGGCTATTGCTACAAATATACAAAAGCGAATTAAGACTGGTTTTGTGGTCCAGGGTCACATAT
>NW_015551052.1:47144-48055 GCF_001515605.1 Sinocyclocheilus anshuiensis
TGAATAAATAAGCTTTCCATTGATGTATGGTTTGTTATGATAGGACAATATTTGGCCAAGATACAACTATTTGAAAATCTTGAATCTGAGGGTACAAAAAAATCAAAATATTGAGAAAATCGCCTCTAAAGTTGTCCGAATGAAGTTCTTAGCAATGCATATTACTAATCAAAAAATAAGTTTTGATATATTTACAGTAGGAAATTTACAAAATATCTTCATGGAACATGATCTTTACTTAATATCCTAATGATTTTTGGCAGAAAAGAAAAATCAATAATTTTGACCCATACAATGTATTTGTGACGAGAGGGGTGGGGCCGAGAGCCGTGGGAACGGAGCGAGGCCGGTGGAGTAAATGCTAATGCGCGACACCTGCGCCACTCACTGGTCTCGAGACCCACGGAGGAGCTCCGGAAGGATAAAAGGAGGAGTGATGACAGTGTTGGACGAGAGAGGACCAGGCCTGGATTTTATTTCGTGTTTTGGTTCTGCTTGTGCGCGACAGTCGTCCGCGAGGGGCTGTCGCGCTATTTTGTGTTTATTTTATTATTAAAGTTTTGTTCAAATGTTCGCCAGTTCCCGCCTCCTTCAACCTACGAACGTTGTTACAGTATTTTTGGCTATTGCTACAAATATACAAAAGCGAATTAAGACTGGTTTTGTGGTCCAGGGTCACATTTAAGCCTTTTCTCGCCATCATATCATCACAACTGCCAGCAGAACAAATTGAGAAGCACTAAAAACAGTAGTGCTTGTCTGAAGGAAAATAACATGCATTTGGTTTCCTTTTTTTTCATAGTCTTGCATACTCAAGATTTCACGGTTCAGCCCAGACACATACAGTATTTTAAAGGGATCGTTCACCCAAAAATGAAAATTACCTCATGATTTACTCACCCTCAAGCCAG
>NW_015551052.1:48065-48284 GCF_001515605.1 Sinocyclocheilus anshuiensis
TGTGAGTCAGAACAGCCGGCATTGTAGTCTACTCTCCCAGGATCAGGAAACAGTCCTCCATAAAATGCGCTGGAGGCCTAGAGTGAGGAGAGGCCGGGGACTAGAGTGAGCGGATGCCGGGGGCTAGAGTGAGCGGAGGCCGGGGGCTAGAGTGAGCGGAGGCGGGCGGGCTTGAGAACGGCGCGGCCGGCGGATTCGATGAAGGAGCGGCCGGCGGGC
>NW_015551052.1:48421-57040 GCF_001515605.1 Sinocyclocheilus anshuiensis
ATAAAACGGCAGTGAATGGGTGTTGAGATTTTGAAGCCCACAAAAGTGCATCCATCCATCATAAAAAGTACTCTACATGACTCCAGTGAGTTAATAAAGGCCTCTTGAAGTGAATTTATGCATTTTAGTAAGAAACATATCCATATTTAAAACTTCATAAACCGCAATCTCTAGCTTCCGCTAACTGTCATACGCACGTTCACGAGAGAAGGCCGCTCCAGCGGATGACGTTGGACGTAGGCGTAGCGTAAGCTCTGGTGAGAATATGCTAGTCTCACGACAACCAAGCTTTGTTTACACCAGTCTCCTCTTGGCTTATATCGCAATCCTCCAACATTTTTCTTTACAAATCCTTGTTTTGTACTTTTTGCTTTCTCCTCTGCGCTGTCACTTCTCACCGATGCTTACGTCATCCGCTGGAGTGCCACTCTCTCAAGAGATTATGGTTTATGAAGTTTTAAATATGGATAGTTTTCTTACACAAACACATCGATTCGCTTCAGAAGGCCTTATTAACCCCGGAGCCGTGCGGAGTACTTTTCATGATGGATGGACACTTTTTTGGGCTTCAAAATCTCAACACCCATTCACTGCCATTATAAAGCTTGGAAGAGCCAGGACATTTTTAACTCCAAGTGTATTTGTCTGAAAGAGGAAAGTCATATACACCTAGGATGGCTTGAGGATGAATAAATCATGGGGTAATTTTAATTTTTGGGTGAACTATCACTTTAATGCTCACTCTACAGGCCATAACACAGCATATCAACATACAGTACCATCATTAACATGTCAGACAAAACAATTTACAGTGCATGTGCAAAGAGATATGTGCTTTATGTAAACTGTACAACTCTCAAAGTGAAACATAAGTGAACGTAAGCGCTAATTTCCCAGGGAAAGTGTGATTTTACACAGCTGTTGTTGTGAAACTATCATCTGTGTACCTGAGAATAAATACACTCCTCCTGAGGCCGTGTGTAAGCGATTGAGGGGTTTAGAGTGAATGTCACCTCGCCGTACTGAACCTCTTCCTCCTTCTCTTTCCTCTCCTTCCTCTTCTTCTGCGGTTGGATCTCAACATATTCCACATCAGCAGCCGGGAGTGATTCTGCACAGAAAGAAGAAACGATGACAGGGCAAGACATTACCGGACGTCTCTACACACACTGAATAGCTGTTCATTACTACTAGTCTGCAAACTGGTAACTGACAAATGGAGCTTTCAAGAGTGAAACTATTTAAGTAGCAAACAATAATGATGAAAAGATTCAATCCAGTGCAAGTTAAACTAGTGATGGGAACATCAGATCTCTAGTTCATTCATGTTCAAAAAAATGAACTATTTCATTCATTTGAACAGTTAAAATATTAAAAAAGATTAGGTGGATCCTGTTGCAAAACACACACACACACACACACACACACACACAAATCTATCTATTTAGCTACTTCTTACTCCATATTGTCTAACACCCTGATGAAGGCCTGCTTGAGCTGATACATGTTGGTGTCTTTTTAATATGTAGCCCTATCTTAGAATAATGGCTTTTTACTTTGCTTACAATGTGAGTGTCAGGGGTCTGGGTCTGGTGTTCTCCCTCTCACCACCAGAGGCTTAATAAAAGCCTGCATTTGGACCCAGACCACTGTTTACACGGTGTGTTTCTGAACCGCGCCGTGACAGAATAATCCGCCAAGCATGGGTCCAGCAGGAAGGTTCCTCAATGTCCACCAGGGGACCGAGGCGGCGGTGTCCGCTCGCAGTTCCCCCGAGGAGGTGGAACTCGCCTCCGTTTTTTTCAAGGCGGCAGCTCCACACACACCGCTGTGGTGGCCGCTGGTTCTGCCCTGGGTGCCCATCCCACTGGCTCTGCCCCAGTCCCCAGGTCCCCCGCTACCACACGGACCTGGGCCCCCCATCCCTCTCCCTACTCCATCCCCGCTCTGCCGATCCCCGGGTTGGGCGCTCGGGAACGTCTGGAAGCCGTTCCTTAGAGGAGGGGTCCTGTCAGTGGTCTGGGTCTGGTGTTCTCCCTCTCACCACCAGAGGTCGCCACTTCCCATCCTCCCGGACTCCGTTACCTTGACTCCACACACCTGTGCACACACTCACTCACACACACACAGCTGTTGCCCATCCTGAGGGCTATTTATACGCCTTCCCCACACCTCTCTGGGCGGATTATTAAGTGTTGTTACGGGACTGATGCAAGCTCTACGTGGCCGTATTGTCTCAGAGTCCGTTTTCTGTTTCAAGCCTGTGTGTCAGAGTCTTAGCTCTGTTTGTTTTCTGTTTTGGTTTTTACTTTGTTTTCCCCTGCAGTTAATAAAAGCCTGCATTTGGACCCAGACCCCTGTTTACACGGTGTGTTTCTGAACCGCGCCGTAACAGTGAGTGCCTGGATGTGGATTTTTTTTGGATGGATGTGTGTGTGTGTGTTTTGCAACAGGGTCCATCTTTTTTGACATTTTGTTCCCTTTCTGGAGCATCCATAATTTTGCCTGCAAGTACCTGATGCACCCCAAGATTTTTTCTTTAGTTAAATATTATATTTTATTACCCAAATTCCATGTACACATTTACATACCTCATCTTTGATCATTTTCCAAATTAGAAAGTCATTATAATGCAGCAGAGGATAGAAAACATAGATGATTAACTCACCTCTCACATCTTTTGTTCATTTGACATATGACAGATGGAATCGTTCATGAACCAACTCATCACTATTAAACTGCTAACTACTCTCCAGAATTATTAGCTTAGTTAGTTTATGAGATTAATCTTCTAAACCAGTGGTTCTTAATTCCAGTCCTCGCATACCAGCACTCTGCACATTTTGTATGTCTCTTATCACTTCAGTCGTTTGTTTCCAGTTCAGCCATCATTCCAGTTCGAAGGCATGTTCCATTGAAAAGGCATTAAAGTGTGCGAGACGTGAATTTAATGGTATTTCCCTGTTGAAAAAACCAGCATATGCTGGTTAGGTATATTTTGACGCTGGGATGCTGGTTTAAGCTGGTCCTTTGCTGGTTTATGCTGGTCCTTTGCTGGTTTATGCTGGTCCTTTGCTGGTTTATGCTGGTCCTTTGCTGGTTTATGCTGGTCCTTGCAAATTAGTCACAATAACGTTTCTTCAAAATGTCTGGCCATTGTATATGCTATATTTCTTGCAAAATATATCTCATATAAAGCACAACACTGCTCTTCTCGGTTCGGCAGCGCCGGCGCGATCCCTTATTATACTGCGCTTCTCGTCCGGTGTGCGACCCCCTTTAGGCTACATTGTGATAACAGAGGAAAGAAATGTCTGCTTTATTTTCTATACTTCCACAATAACAACAAAACGTTACAAATTGCTTTTGTCAAATAACAGGGTGCGCTTTCTGGCACACCTTGTTATGTCTAAAGGTCTACTTAAATAAAACAATCGAAAACAAATGTGTGTTTATTTTTTATTTGTATAGCCTAAATCCAACAAGAGGTATTGTACAGTCTTTCCCGTCTGAGCTCATCTGTATTCCCATAAGAAGAATGTGATGCGATGCGCGGCTTGATTTAGCTAAAGATATCCTTTAATAATATATAATCACTAATACATAATTAATATATAATCAGACTAAAGTATCAAAGCTGCCCACGCATGTGAAACAAATATTTATTGGATAGCACTATATTGTAGACAGATTGGAGATTAATCCTAATAAACATGCCGCTACAATTAAAACCATTACATTAAAATACATTTAAAACAGTGTATTTCAATCATTTCAGCAGTGTGCAGATCCTCGTTTATGTCAGACAGTCGCTTAGCATGCTCACAAATAGCCTACCATATATCTATAATAACGGAAAACATATCGTTTTTATGACATAATATGTCGTTATTACGAGAAAAAATGTCGTTTTAACTAGAAAAGATGTCGTTTTAACAAGAAAATATCTCGCTATTACGAGAAAAGATGTCGTTTTTAATGAGAAAATATCTCGTTTTTACGAGAAAAGATGTCGTTTTAAGAGAAAACATCTCGTTATTACGAGAAAAGATGTTGTTTTAACGAGAAAAGATGTCGTTAAAACGACATAACATCTCGTTATTACGACATAATTGAGTGGAAAAAAATATGTGTGTGGCAGCAATGCGTCACCATATTAAATAGCCAAAATGTGCTTTTTACTGTTTTGTCTTGCTTTACGAAGAAAAAATCAATTACAAAACAACTATTTAAAAATATTTAACACTGAACATTTTTTAACATTCTAGTAGACATTATACCAACAAAGCACAATTTCACTTTTATTTATTATTATTATTATATTGTAATTATATATGAACAGTGTTATCAAAATGCAGTGTCAAATAAACACTAAACATCTGGATATTTTACACACATTTCACATGTTGCTGTAATTTTTGAACATTGTGAACATACAAAGACTTTTGTAAAAAAAACGCCTTTTTGAACAATTCACATAAAAAATAATTCTGATCATGTAACTTTGCTATACATACTGTGATCATGAGTACTTGGCCAAACAAAGTAATGGTCAAAAATCATTATTGAATTATCTGGCTTAAAGATTTTTTATTTATATTCATGAGTTTTGAAGAACAGTATTGTTTCAAAAAACTTTCTGCCATTTTACACCAATTTGCATTGGTCAATCCCAGAAAATTAGTAAAATTTCCACCAAAATTAGCTCAGACCATCTTCACCACATGCTTAATGTTTATGCTTTTGGCCTTTGGTGCAGCTGTCTTTAAAACTGTCATAACATTTAACATATAACCCACAAATCTTCTCAAGATTTGAAAGCCTAAGTATTAACCAATGTTTCTGGCTCTGTAATTGCTGCTTGCATCAAAAAGTACTACATTTTAACCTTTATCAGTTAGTATATGGACTACAGATTTGAAATGAACTGACCTGGTGTCGACTTGACCTGTTTTTTCTTGTAAATGTGATATACGGTGATGAACAGCAGAAACAGGATCAGCGCAACAAAGCCCAAAGCAATCAGAGAGACATGTAAGACTATAGAAGAAAGAAACACGAGGTCATTTAAATCAAACTCTAAAACTACTTTGAAAGGTTAATTCATACCAACTGCAACAGCAACAGGAATAACAACTCCATGCAATTAGTAGCATAGTACATTAGTTCATGAAACATTTAACTACAGAAGAGCCTGCAGATCTCTCAAAGCCATCATTATTAGGTTTATTTGTAATTTGCATTCGCTGTTGCTCAACACGCACACATTGATAAAGGTAATACTACATGGGTGAGATTCATACCAGCTGAATCCTTTTCTACTGTTGAGGTCACAGATGCAGTAGTTGGTCCTGTAATAAAACATTGTTGCAGAATCACTTGTTTTCTCTCTCAATATAAACTGCTGCATAGATTATTAATTATTTTGAAGAATTAAGTGGCCAATTACGAGAATCAATTTGTTTGAATCTCATGAAACCTGTCTAGGACACGCCCAGGTCACATTTCAGTTCAAAATCTGACTAACTGTACTAACTGTAATTAGTAATATTTTGCAATCATGTTTCATTGAATGTTTTTAGGGGAATTAAACCATTTTGCACATATGATGAAAATGTAAAAAGGGGAAAAATATTAAGTATCACTGTAAATAATAACAATTACAAAAAAGTAAATTCTAGAACATTACAATAAAGAAACTTTAGGGAGTAGAAATGTTTATAATTTTCAAAATGCAAATAAAATGAATGGTTGTAAAATAGCCCTCATTTTCTTCATGCAAAATATAATTTATTTAGCTTTTAGGGTGATTTTTTTTTTTAAAGAATCAACTAAAGTCCTAGAGGAGATAAAACCGTCACAGTCCGTCAAAATACGCATCAGAAATATTGCACTCTGGCATAAGAGGATATTGTGGTGAAATGTGACTTGGACATGTTCTTGACAGGTTTTGTGAGATTCGTTCATCTTCATCACTCTTGTTGCTGTCGCTGTGGTTTTTATAAATATGTGGACATTCATGTATTAAAAGCTCACCAGGACAGGGTTTGACACTAACAGTCTTCTGTCTGTGACTGACGTGGTTCTTCACACTGCAGCTGATGTTTCCATCAGTTCTCTCATCCAGATCAATGCTGGAGTTTCCATCCATCAGTGGACCTCCATTCAGAGTCCAGCTGTAGAGGATCTGATCGCCCTCAGAGAAGCAGAAAACCCTCATCGCCCCACTGGAGGAGCAGCTGATTGACACTTCCACTGAGCCAATAGGAGCTGGAGGGAGGGACACGTGACCGTCACACAACTCCTTCTCGACTCAGTATAAGTCAATGTCAAGACATTTCTAAACAAAACTGAATTAAAGGGAGGACTGAATTAAACATGCAGCATAGGTTCCCTTTCAGTCAGTCATGTTCGACGTTACGTCAGTGACTGATGAATTGGGATCCTCGCTAGAGAGACAATCACCTTCGAGAGTTAACAAAACAAGCCAATAAGTGTTGGCGTGTGATCTTTGCGTCGCGCACCCTGCCACGAAGCGCGGGTATATAAGGAGAGTGCGTGCAGTCGCAAATTCAGCTTTTCGCTTCGGAGCCGAGCCTTTCAGTTGGTCTGGTTAAAGAGCAAGTGTCTACAAGACAACATCCGACAGTGTTGGTGTTACGGCGTGTCAGCGGGGGTTGCTGGTCCAGTGCTACTGTTGGTGTGGACGACATGCTGCAGCTCTTCATACTGCGGTCACGCTGCGACCTCTCCTGGGCGCTTCAACACTTTTTTTCCTAAAAGAACAAATCTAAAAGAGCTCCAAGAGTGACGTGGCATCTTTTTAAAGATGGCCTTCCACTCATGTGTTTCTGGGTGTGATCGCTTCCTGGCTCCATCTGATGGTCATGATCGCTGCATCTCGTGCCTGGGCATTGAGCATGCTGAGGCAGCGCTCGTGGATGACTCATGTTCTCATTGCGGGGACATGATCATCGCGATGTTGCGATCGAGTCCCCCTCCCCATGCCCCGTTCTAATTCCTCCCAGCAGTGGAGGACTACTTCGGCATATGGCCAGGGCGATCTGAGGATCACAGTGAGGGCTTCCCCATCGAGTGCGTCTCCGCAGACCCCTCACTCCTCCAGCACATCGTAACCTCTGGTGTTCTGCGATGAGGTGGCTGAGACCCCGGATAGGGCGGGGTCTAGCATCTCATTCGGGCCTCCGGCAGATGACAGGATGTCGATCACTGCATCGGGGGACGAGCTTGGCTCTGGAGATGAGGACTCGGCTGCGCTGCCTCCGTCAGGAAGAGTGGCGTTGCCCGAGTCAGATCCAGAGCCGACCGCTATGCTTTCCCGGGCCGCCGAGAGCGTCGGGCTGCACTGGAGGCCTCCTCCTTCTCCCGATCAGCAGTGGAGGACTACTTCGGCATATGGCCAGGGCGATCTGAGGATCACAGTGAGGGCTTCCCCATCGAGTGCGTCTCCGCAGACCCCTCACTCCTCCAGCACATCGTAACCTCTGGTGTTCTGCGATGAGGTGGCTGAGACCCCGGATAGGGCGGGGTCTAGCATCTCATTCGGGCCTCCGGCAGATGACAGGATGTCGATCACTGCATCGGGGGACGAGCTTGGCTCTGGAGATGAGGACTCGGCTGCGCTGCCTCCGTCAGGAAGAGTGGCGTTGCCCGAGTCAGATCCAGAGCTGACTGCTATGCTTTCCCGGGCCACCGAGAGCGTCTCCCGAACATTCGAGGTTGGATGATTGGTTCCTGGGGGTGCCGCAGGCCGATCGTCGGCAGCCACCTCCGGTTCCATTCTTCCCGGAAGTGCATGAAGAAGTTACTAGATCTTGGAGACCTTGGAGGGCACCTTTTTCTGCCCGAGTTAGTGTTTCTTCCGTCCTCACTGCCCTCGATGGCGGGGCGGCTAAGGGGTATGTGGAGATCCCCCCCAGTTGAGCGCGCTATTGCGAACCTCCGCCCTGTACGCCATGGCCCTCCTGCAGGTCTACCAGGTCAAGGCGTTGAAGCAGCTGCACAAGGGCAGTTCTGACCCAGGGGTAATGCAGGAACTACGCACGGCGACGAAAGTCACGGCGTGGTCCCTCGGTCAGATGATGTCCACCCTGGTGGTCCAGGAACGACACCTATGGCTGAACCTGGCAGATATGAGGGAGGCCAACAAACACAGTTTCCTGGACTTCCCAATCTCTCAGGCTGGCCTCTTCAGCGATGCGGTGGAGAGCTTTGCCCAGCAGTTCTCCGCCGCACAGAAGCAGACGGAGGCGATCAGACACATCCTGCCACGGCGACCTGCTGCTGTCATCACCCCCCCCCGCCGGCTGCAGGCCCTCCTCCCGCTCATCACCGAGGGCGCCCTCCTGCTGCCTCCACCTCCGCTCCAGCTCGGCCTCAGCAGCAGCCTTCACACCGGCCGCAGCGTGGAGCTGGCAGCAGGAAAGCGGCACAGCCTGTCTCTGCCCCTGCCAGGCCCGTAAAGCGCCAGGGCAAGCGGCGTCCCTGAGACAGGCGACCCGGAGACTCTGGATCCTGCTCTTCAGGAGGTGGTGATCGCACCACTCCTTCCCCCGGAGGAGGGCCGGGTGGAGCATCTTTTGTTTCCTTTTTGTTTTG
>NW_015551052.1:57262-63357 GCF_001515605.1 Sinocyclocheilus anshuiensis
CGCCCCGGCGGCCTGCGGCTGTCATCCCCCCGCCGCCGGCTGCAGTCCCTCCGCCCGCTCGTCGCCGAGAGCGCCCTCCTGCACACCGGCCGCAGCGTGGAACTGGCAGCAGGAAAGTGGCGCAGCCTGTCTCTGCCCCTGCCAGGCCCGTAAAGCGCCAGACCAAGCGGCGTTTCTGAGACGGGCGACCCGGAGACTCCGGATCCTGCTCTTCAGAAGATGGTGACCGCACCACTCCTTCCCCCGGAGGAGGGCCAGGTGGAGAATCTTTTGTTTGCTTTTTGTTTTGTTCCGCCACTGGCTCCTCAGCCGGTGGTACCCAAACATTCAATAAAAGAGCAGTTTCCTCTTTCTCCGGGTCTCAAGAGGGTGACACTACCGTCCCCCTCTCCTTTCGCCAGCGGGCAGCAGGGCCCGGTTCGAGGACGCTATGCCTTCTCACGCGCCCCCTGCCCAACCGTGGATCCAGGTAAGTGTTGCACCGAGCACTCAGACCCCACTCCGGGATGCTGTGCCTTCCAGGTTGGGTACCTGTGCTCCACCTCGCTGCCCCAGTCAAGTCAAGTCACCTTTATCTATATAGTGCTTTTAACAATACATATTGTGTCAAAGCAACTGTACAGCATTAATTAGGAAAATAGTGTGTCAATAATGCAAAATGACAATAGTAAACACTCATTTTTCAGTTAAAGGTAGTTCATCATTGAATTCAGTGATGTCATCATCCAGCTCAGTTCAGTTTAAATAGTATCTGTGCAATCAAGTCAACGATATCGCTTGAAATGAAGGGTCCCCAACTAGGCAAGCCAGAGGCTACAGCAGCAAGGAACCAAAACTCCATCGGTGACAGAATGGAGAAAAAACTTTGGGAGAAACCAGGCTCAGTCGGGGGCCCAGTTCTCCTCTGGCCAGACAAACTAGCAGTTCAATTTCAGGCTGCGCAAAGTCAAATTGTGCAGAGGACTCAACTGGTTCCTGTGGTATTGTCCCGGTGGGATCTGGTGGCTACGGTGACCTCGGTGACCACTGCGGGTACGTCGGTGGTTCCCCTAGTCCTGCTTGTTCGGTTCCTGGGGGCCTGGCTAGCGCTCCCCATACCGTCTCGATGGCTCACGAGAACCATCAGACTTGGCTATGCGATACAGTTCGCCCGGTGTCCTCCCAAGTTCAGGGGCATTCGGTTCACCTCTGTGCCGAACAAGGATGCTCCCGTCTTGTGAGCGGAAATCGCAGTCCTGCTGGCGAAGGATGCGATAGAGCCGGTCCCTCCAGCCGATATGAAGTCGGGGTTTTACAGCCCCTAACTTCATTGTACCCAAGAAAGGCGGTGGGTTGAGACCGATCTTGGATCTGCGCGTCTTGAACCGGGCCCTTCACAGGCTCCCGTTCAAGATGCTCACGCAGAAATGCATCTTCAGGTGTCCTACTGGAGAAGGATGCGATAGAGCCGGTCCCTCCAGATGATATGGAGATGGGATTTTACAGCCCCTACTTCATTGTACCCAAGAAAGGCGGTGGATTACGACCAATCCTGGACCTGCGCGCTCTGAACCGGGCCCTTCACAGGCTCCCGTTCAGGATGTTAACGCAGAAACGTATCTTTCGATGCGTCCGTCTCCTCGATTGGTTTACAGCGATCGACCTGAAGGATGTGTACTTTCATGTTCCGATCCTCCCTCGACACAGGCCGTTTCTCCGCTTCGCGTTCGAGGGGCGAGCATATCAGTACAAGGTCCTCCCCTTCGGGCTAACCCTGTCGCCTCGTGTCTTCACCAAGGTCATGGAGACAGCCCTCGTTCCGTTGAGGGAAAGTCCTTTCGATTGGTTCGCAGCGATCGACCTCAAGGACACGTACTTTCATGTCTCGATTCTCCCTCGACAGAGACCGTTTCTCCGCTTTGCGTTCGAAGGGCGAGCGTATCAGTACAAGGTCCTCCCCTTCGGGCTATCCCTGTCGCCTCGTGTCTTCACCAAGGTCGTGGAGGCAGCCCTCATTCCATTGAAGGAAGCGGGCATTCGCATTCTCAACTACCTCAACGACTGGCTCATACTGGCCCAGTCTCGAGCACAGTTGTGCGAACACAGGGACGTGGTACTCAGCCACCTCAGCCGGTTGGGGATTTGGGTCAACTGGGAAAAGAGCAAACTCTCCTCCGTGCAGAGGATCTCTTTTCTCGGTATGGAGTTGGACTCAATCTTACAGCGCGCCTCTCAGTAGAGAGCGCTCAGTCGATTCTGAACTGCCTGGAGTCATTTCAGCGCAGGAGGGCAGTTCCACTGAAACAGTTTCAGAGGCTCCTGGGGCATATGGCATCCGCAGCCGCTGTCACGCCGCTCAGGTTGCTTCATATGAGACCGCTTCAGCGTTTGCTTCACGACCGGGTCCCGAGATGGGCATGACGACACGGCACATACCGGGTTCCTGTCACCCCGTTCTGCCGTCAGACCTTCAGCCCGTGGTCAGATCTTGCCTTTCTTCGGGCAGGGGTGTCCCTAGGGCAAGTATCCAGGCATGTTGTTGTGTCAACAGATGCCTCGGCCAGGGGCTGGGGTGCCATGTGCAATGGGAATGCAGCTGCGGGGCTCTGAGCATTGGCTTCACGACCGAGTCCCGAGATGGGCATGGCAACGCGGTACTTACTGGGTCTCAGTCACCCCATCCTGCCGCCAGACCTTCAGCCTGTGGTCGGACCTTGCCTTTCTTTGGGCAGGAGTTCCCCTAGTGCAAGTGTACAGGCATGTTGTTGTCTCAACAGATGCCTCTGCCATAGGCTGGGGTGCCATGTGCAATGGGCATACAGCATCGTGCACCTGGACAGGGCCTCGTCTGCAGTGGCATATCAATTGCCTTGAGTTGCTAGCAGTATGGCTTGCTTTGCGCCACTTCAAATCGCTGCTACACGACAAGCACGTACTGGTCCGGACGGACAACACTGCGACCGTTGCGTACATCAACCAACAAGATGGTCTGCGCTCCCGTCGCATGTCGCAACTCTCCCGCCACCTCCTCCTTTGGAGTTGGAAGGTTCTGAGGTCACTTTGTGCCATTCACATTCCGGGTCTGCTCAACCGTACGGCCGATGAGCTGTCACGAGCTACGCTCCCGGGAGAATGGAGACTCCATCCCCAGACGGTCCAGCTGATTTGGAGACGTTCCGGAGCCACTTAGGTAGACCTGTTTGCCTCTCCAGAAACCTCTCACTGCCAGTTGTTCTACTCCCTGACCGAGGGAACTCTCGGCACTACATCAACCACCAGGGCTTTCTATGCTCCCGTCGTATGTCGCAACTCGCAACTCACCCGCCATCTCCTCTTTTGGTGTCAGAAGCATCTGAGGTCGCTTCACGCCGTTCACGTCCCAGGCGAGCTCAATCGTGCAGCCGACGAGCTCTCACGTCAGCCCGCCCTTCCGGGAGAATGGCAACTCCACCCCGAGAAAGTACAGCTGATCTGGAGAAGCTTCGAGGACGTTCAGGTTTGCCTCTCCGGACACATCCCACTGCCAACTGTTTTACTCCTTGTCCGAGGGGACCCTCAGCACGGATGCACTGGCACACAGTTGGCCTCGGGACCTACGCAAGTATGCGTTTCCCCCAGTGAGCCTTCTCGCGCAGACACTGTGCAAGGTCAGGGAGGACGAGGAGCAGGTCCTCTTGGTAGCGCCATACTGGCCCAGTCGGACTTGGTTCCCAGAACTGATGCTCCTCGCAACAGCCCCTCCTTAGCGCCATACTGGCCCAGTCGAACTTGGTTCCCAGAACTGATGCTCGTCGCGACAGCCCCTCCTTGGCATATTCCTCTGAGGAAGGATCTCCTTTCTCAGACAGGGGGCACCCTCTGGCACCCGCGCCCAGACCTGTGGAATCTCCACATGTGGTCTCTGGACGGGACGCGGAGGTTCTAGGTGATCTACCTCCAGCGGTAGTTAACACCATCACTTCAGCTAGAGCGCCCTCTACGAGCAGGGCCGGATTAACATAAGGGCTAGACGGGGCTGAAGCCCCAGGGCCTGCGGATTGCGGGGGCCCAACGTAATTGGCTGTGGAGGAAAGGAAAAGTAGACCTAGAACTGATTGGCCATAGGGAGCACCCGAGCTTTTCCCGGTGTGCCGATTGCCGAAATCCCACCACGCCCCCACATTTTCTGCACTATTTCAGTCCAAAAGATATGAGTGATAAAAATGTATTTGTACTCGTTTACACTAGAGTTGCGGGTATCTTTTAATCACCTCGGCTTTACTGTAGCGCATGGGAAAGAAACACTAAAAGCCAAGTGATGAAACGGCACTAAATTACCTGATTAAACCGCGCAGCGCAAGAGAACAGCTGGACCACACCGGACCGGTGTCTCCCACCGCCACAGCGCTGACAACGACTGTAGCTCGACACTTTCGCCACTCTATTTAATAAGCAGCGCTTGCCCATTTGAATTCGACACACGACACTTATATGTGAACAGTAAAATCTCTGTGGTGAAGCTACATTAAGCAATTTAATCTGCACAGCACCACACCTAGGCTATTTAACATGCAGTTACTGAAACATTAATGATATTTATTATTAATGTCACAAAAATTGTTATAGGCTACTTATTGCCTATCAAATACTGGGTCAAATAAAGGCAATAAGTCACTTTTATAAAAGTTTACTAATACTATAGTTAACTGTGGATTCAAGAATTAGCATTTCATTAGGGCAACTACAAAGAAGAATTTAATAGCCTAGTTCTAACTTTAATTGCAGAAAAATATTAATTCAATAATTAAGAGCCTGCAATATAATGGAATATTAATATTGTTAAATGCATTTTAAGAATTCAAAAATATAATTTGTTTTTTGGCCGTTATTTATTAATAATTATTTATTTATTTATTGTTTATTCCAACTGCCCTCACCCTAGCAAAACATTTATGGGGGACTGTGTGGGCCAGATGGGCTGAATTTTAGCACCAGTCCAGCCCTGATGATTCTCCACTTCTAGGGCAAGAAAGAAGACCTTCTAATCATAAAACTATTTAAACTAAACTCCTTAAGGGAGCTGTATATGCTCAAAAGTTGCTGCTTCTGGAAACCTGTTTGCTTTGGCTTCATATATCTGGTGTTATTGTATTCATGTTGCAGCCTGGAATATTTAGTGTGCATACACATTGTATCTTTGTGTGTTGGAGATTTGATAAAAAAAAATAAAAAATTTAATTCCTGTGGTAGAAAACGTTGTGGCACCAAGATAGGTTACTATGAAGGGGGGCTCTTGGGTTTGCTATAGCCCCAGGGCCCTATGTGTTCTTAATCCGGGCCTGCCTACGAGGCACGCCTATGCGCTGAAGTGGAACCTGTTCGTCGATTGGTGTTCTTCCTGGCGGGAAGACCCCCGTAGATGCCCGATCGCGGTCGTGCTCTCCTTTCTGCAAGAAGGGCTGGAGCGAAGGCTGTCTCCCTCCACCATTAAAGTGTATGTTGCCGCTATCGCCGCACATCACAATGCAGTAGACGTCAAGTCTCTTGGGAAGCACGACTTGGTCATCAGGTTCCTTAGGGGTGCGAGGAGGCTGAATCCTCCGCGCCTCCACCTGGTACCCTCTTGGGATCTCCCCTCGGTCCATACGGCCTTGAAGGAGGAGCCCTTCGAACCTCTGCAGTCAGTAGAGCTTAAGCTCCTGTCACTAAAGACAGTGCTCCTCACTGCATTGGCTTCGGTCAAGAGGGTCGGGGACCTGCAGGCATTTTCGGTCGACGATACGTGCCTTGAATTCGGGCTGGCCGACTCTCACGTTGTCCTGAGACCCCGGCCTGGATATGTGCCCAAAGTTCCCACCACGCCTTTCAGGGATCAGGTGGTGAACTTGCAAGCGCTGCCCCAGGAGGAGGCAGACCCAGCCAGTGCTCTGCTCTGTCCCGTTCGTGCTTTGCGCATTTACGTGGACTGTACGCAGAGCTTCAGGACCTCAGACCAGCTCTTTGTCTGCTTCGGAGGACAGCAGAAGGGAAAGGCTGTCTCCAAACAAAGACTTGCCCACTGGTTAGTGGAAGCTATAGTCTTAGCTTACCAGGCCCAACGGTTACCTTGCCCCCTCGGAGTGAGAGCTCACTCTACG
>NW_015551052.1:63818-87242 GCF_001515605.1 Sinocyclocheilus anshuiensis
AGCTCTTTGTCTGCTTTGGAGGACAGCAGAAGGGAAGGGCTGTCTCCAAACAAAGACTTGCCCACTGGATAGTGGAGGCCATAGTCTTGGCATACCAGGCCCAACGTTTACCGTGCCCCCTCGGAGTGAGAGCACACTCTACATGAGGAGTGGCATCTTCTTGGGCGTTGGCACGGGGCATCTCGATAGCAGACATCTGTAGAGCTGCCGGCTGGGCGACACCTAACACGTTTGCGAGATTCTATAATCTCCGTGTTGAGCTCATGTCCTCTCGTGTACTTACCTCAGATGGTCAGTAACACCGGACCCGCTCGGTGTCAATCACGCTTGCTGCGCCATTCCCCTCTACGGACCAGATACGTGTGCATAAGTACTTCTCAGTCAGTTTCCCCTTTTGGTGAACCCTGTTGAAGTTCTTCCCGCACCCTCTGCGGTCAGGCGTGGCGGAGCGCCAGACGCCAGGTCCAGCACTCATGTGTATGCCCAAGGTCAGCCCTTGTGCTGGGCTAGGTACCCATGTGTAGTGATTCCCCCTTCAGGTAATTCCACATGTGTTTTCGTCCACGGAACGGCTTCCCTCATGGTAAGCCCGTGTCTTCCCTGGCAGAGTCCCTCTGCTGTCTCTACTGTGTATTGATCTCACCCCAGGTTGGCTGAGTCTACCGCAGGGACTTCCATATGTAGTACTGCCCTATGGCCAGTCCATATGTGTAACTTCCACATGATACCTCCTTTATGTAGGATGTGGCTTCCGTAGCGTTCCCCTACTTGGGTACGCTTTCCCAGTGTTATCCAATATCCCACTGTACGGAACAGCAGTCGCGGACACCTCTCCCTACTCCCCTGTGTGGGGGGACTTGCCGGCCTTCGCAGGGCACTGTTTTCCATACGGATCCCAATTCGAAAGCGAACGTCTCGGTTACGTATGTAACCCTTGTTCCCTGAAGGATGGAACGAAGACGTTACGTTCCGTCGCCACTGTTGCTGTACCACCGCTGTACGGCCGAGGCACACCGTCTCGGCTCCTCAGCGAAAAACTGAACGTGCGACTGCACGTGCTCTCCTTATATACCCGCATTGCGGGGCGGGGTGCGCGACGCAAAGATCGCACACCAACACTTATTGGCTTGTTTTGTTAACACTCGAAGGTGATTGGTCTCTCTAGCGAGGATCCCAATTCGTCAGTCACTGACGTAACGTCGAATGTGACTGACTGAACGGGAACTATGCTTTCTTTCATTCAAGGTGTACATATTTTCATTCCACATAATCATTCTTTCACTTATTGGCTTGTTTTGTTAACACTCGAAGGTGATTGGTCTCTCTAGCGAGGATCCCAATTCGTCAGTCACTGATGTAACGTCTCCGTTCCCTCCTTCAGGGAACGAGGGTTACATACGTAACCGAGACGTTAGTCATGTAACAACAATGTATCAAATGACTGTTTAAATAGTTTTCACATTATTTTTAAAACAGCAGGCAGTGTACATATATTCAATAATGAGCTGCATGATTAAAAATCTTCACAGAGATTCAACTGATTCATCTGAGAGAGTGAGATCTTTGGAGAACATGAGACTCTAATGAGTCTGAAGAGAGGGTTTCTGTACCTTCAACATTCACTTGAAGATCTGTGGATGTTTCTGAGCAGTTTGAGCAATGATAGAGAGATAAAGTGTAATTCCCTGAATCTGCTCTGATCACACGGTTTATTATCAGAGTCCCATTAATGACTGCAACTTCAGTTCTGTTACTATAAAGATCACAATTCCTCATCCTGCCATTCTTTACTCTACAAACTGGATCAGTTGTTTTGTTGTAGTTTATTCTCTTTTGTATCTTCATATCGTCATATTTTCTAGCCTCCCGCACCATCAGCACATTGAGTTTGTGTCGCAGAGCTGCGTAACAGGGAACAGACTGATTAAACTTGCAGAACTGATCCAGACCTGCAGAACAAAACACACACACACACACTGATCAATGTGTATAAATATCTCTCGCATTATGAAATGAAATTAGACACAAATGACAAACATTTACAGAATCAAAGTTCAACAGAAAATAAAACACATCTGACAGACTCTTGATCTGATTTCACACATCTGATCTCAGGTCATCTAAAATAATCTTCATTATAAACAGATGCATAACTCTTTTCTGTAAAGAAATTGTCATTTGTGTCTCTCCTTCTGAATTACTATACTGAACAAGCTCACAAGCTTGACAGATTTAAGTGAAAGTTTAGTGTGTAATAAAAATAACTGCTACAATAAAACATTCAATTTAATTTAAAACACTAGTCTGTATGTCATCAGTCAAAAAGCAAATCTAAATGTTGATTTTATTAAAATAAACTATCATGCTTTCACTTTCTAACATTTTAACGTGATATTCTGATAATGCAGAACATTGTGACTGTCCTGCACATTCTGTTTCTGTTAACCTGTGACAATTCTCTCTTTATTAATAATGTCTCAATCATTCTGATATAATTTTTAACGGACAGACATTTTTTGATGAATCCTCCATACAATACAAAAATATTTTTAAAAAGAATAAATACGTTTACACACACTCTCGCATTTTTTAATACTCCAAACTGTTAAGAAGCTCAGCTGATCTATGACTAGATCACTGCAGACTCTTAATGTAATATTACAGCAGAAATGTTTCTTATCAGAAGTTCACCTGACTAAACAGCATCATAACTCACATGCAGCAGTTTGCAGCAGCAGCATCAGTCCAAAGATCAGCATCATTTCTCCAAAGACCAGTTTCCAGAAGAGCCCAATCCCAGCAGAAGAGTGTGATGCTGCTTCAGATCGTGACACGAGTGTCTGGACTTCTGTCCATCTCTGTTCTGGCTCTCATGAAGTGTCTTTACAGCGAGACTCAGACTGGATTGACACATGAGGAAATCTCTGACCACTTCACTGAGGAAGGAGGAAGTTTCCTCTGATGGGGGAAGGCAGATGATGTTACATCTAAAACAAGACAGTGAAACTAACATTTTCAGGCAAGAAAAGGAACAAGTGGGGTTCCTTTTACAAAGAGTTGTAAAATGACTAATTATGTAAATTACTTGACAGATTCTCCTGCAAATCAAATAAAGCAGTATCTTTACTGTATTGATGAAATGCTCTTGACAGTTTTATTGAGAGTAAACCAGAATCTGGTCTACATGTGAGTGTTATGCGGGCTGTTTGTAATGTCTTCCTCTCATTGAGTGTGTGATGGTGTTTGTAGCGTTTGACTCGGATCCAGTCAGTTCATGTGTGAATGAAGAGAGGATTCTGACCTTCAGCCTGTCTGGACTCACTCTTCTGTTTACTGGAGCAGTGTAGCTGCGAGCTGCTCTTGTAGAGAGCGACACCTGCAGGAGGAAACGACAACTACAGCTGAACTCTTTCCACCGCGCTCTGCTTCATTTCATTCAAAACCTCGTGCTTTAAAATAAACTTAATCTTATTTATTTTAACTTATTTATAAGCTACACTCTTTAAAAAAATGGTTCTAAACAGTACTAGAAAAGGGTTCTTCAGCTTGTAACAATAGCAGAACCCTTTTTGGTGCTAAATAGAACCCTTTTTATAGGGTTCCAGAAAGAACCATGCTTTGAACGTGCTATATAGAACCTTAATGGTGCTATAAATAACCTTTTTAATGATAGTTTATTTTCATTAATATTAGTATATTAGTATATTTATATCATTAATATTAGTTTTATTCATATTATTTGAATAACTTATTTATTACTATTGTTTTTTTACCCCTCTATCTGCCTGGTCTTATAATATCTTATAGCTTCTATTAAGGTTTTCATAAAAACAACAACAACAGCATGTTGTGTCAATTAGGTTTTTTTATTTTATTTAATGACATGTGAAATTGTAGCAAAAATGACAGTGATTTTAACAACCGTTATTAGCAGAATACATTAATAAATGACAATTGACATTTATGTTAAAACAATTGTTTATGAAGGCCAAAAGTAGTATGTGAGCACTTCACAATGTTATGTTTATGTATAAACCCAAATAATAAAAAAAATAAAGTAAATAAATAAATCTAACAATATGGACCATAAATTCAATATCTTTGTTACTTAGTGGAGATGGAAAAAGAAGTATCCTTAACTGAACAGAGCTGGTCGCACTTACATGTTCTCTTAAACTAAAAAGAGAAAAATACATGATTGGTAGGAAACCAGTTACAGTTTAAAAGTTGAAAATAATAGACATTTTAAGAAAGAAATCATTTACCTGTTGAGAGTGTGTTGACAGTCTGTGTAGTTGGATGGCTGAAGTCCAAAAAATCAGTAATTCAGGGGGGAAATCAGGGGGAGGGGGATTTACATTAAAATAACAACAACAACAATAACAGCAGCAACAACATATTGTGTTAATCAGGTACTTTTTTATTGATGTGAAATTGTAGCAATAATGTCAGTGCTCTTAACAACAGTTGACACTTGACATTGAACATTAATACATAGATAAAGTGTACAAACACAAAATAAAAACAAAAAATAGATGTGATGAAGACAAAGTTCCAGTGAAATATCTTCACAATCCTATATGATGCCTTTAAGTCCATCATTTTGGTGTGACTGAGTGGCAGTTTCTCTCTGCAGAGGGCGAGGTTGTGGGATGTGATGCATCTGAAATAGTTTAGAGTTGTCCATTTGTTTATGTAAAAACAATAACGTCTATGAAGGCCAAAAGCAAAAATGGACAGAATGTGAGCCCTTCACAATGTTAAAATAAATAAGTGATATAAAGTCATGGGATAGCTTTAATATTTTTTGTGACTAGGTACAGTATGTTTATGCATAAACCCAAGTAATAATTGCATTACATTTACATTTAATTATTTAGCAGACACTTCTATCCAAAGCGACTTAATGAGGGTAATAGAAGCAATCAACATGACAAAAGAGCAACAATATATAAGTGTTGTGACAAATCTCGGTTAGTCTAACACAGTACACATAGCAAGGTTTTTTTATTATTATTTTTTTTTTATAATAAATAAAGAGAAAACAAGCAGATAGAATAGAAATAGAATAGAGAGTTCTAGTGTTAAATAAAAAATAAAAAAATTCTAACAATATGTATTATATATAAATGCACGAATGTGGTTAAACAGGTTAAAAAACTGCACATGCAAACAAAAGTCTAAAAACACAGTCAGAAAACACCAGACACCCCAAAACTGAAACACGGATGACGGATCAAGAGCTTCAAACAGATAAAACATCAAACAAGAGACACTGTATATAAAAGAAATCAACCAAAACCAACAGAATAACGTAAAAGAGCAAGAGCAGGAATGTGAAATAAACCCATTTCTAGAAGATATTGAAAATAAACACACAGAATGACTTCACAATCTGCCAGATCTGATTTAGAGAAATAAATATCATGCATGAACAGAAGAGGTTTCAAGTAATGGCATAAAATACTGCTAGTTCATTTAAAGCATAAAGACAAATGAATAAATAAGCAACAAAACTGTTTAAAAAAAATCTAATTTAAAAATTAGTTTAAAAAAAATCTAATTAAAGAAGAACTATACCTGTAGAAAACATCTCCTGGCTTATTCTGTAGGATCTCCTTCTGTCGACAGGTGAAAGCTGGATTCATGTGAGAATCTGTGACATTTCTCATAGATGTGATGATCTGCTGCTGGTCTCATGAATCTTCTGCTGTGTGTTCTTCTCAATCTTCTCATTCTCAGTTTCTGATCTTCCTGATTCTTAATAGCATGACATTATCATCACCTTCACACTCTTAAAGGGGTCATATGATGCGATTTCAATTTTTTCTTTCTCTTTGGAGTGTTACAAGCTCTTGGTGCATAAATAATGTACAGTATGTGGAAAATAATGTGTTTTTTTAACCTTAAACCGCATAAACACATTTCATTACACCGAATACACAAAATAATGTTCTTTTTAGCAGCATCATATGACCCCTTTAATATTTGCATGTCAAATCCATAATGGTGATAATAAATGTCACTCACCTGACGTGTGTCTAATGTAGATGTGAAACCCTCCTAACAAACCCAAAAGAACCATCAGCTGAAAACACCAGACCAGCACAAACACAGACACTGAAAACACTGAAAACAACAATCAGACAGAAGTCAGAACCCATCCTTCATGTTTCCAGAAGTGTGTTTAGAATCACATTCGGATGTCTGTGTGCTACTGGTCACTGCAGAGGTCAAACTAGAGATCACAGATGCAGTAGTTGGTCCTGTAATAAAACATCAGCACAGAATAACCTGCTTTCTCTCTTTGAACCACATCAACACAATTCACCGAAGAACCCAATTAGGAGAACTGACTGTTTTGCATTGTTGGTGTTGATGTGTTTTTTATACGTGGACATTCATGTATTAACCCTCTCGATGGGTGAGATTTATACCAGCTGATGAGAAACTCATATCATATTCTGAATCTTTTGCTACTGTTGAGGTCACAGATGCAGTAGTTGGTCCTGTAACAAAAAATCATTGCAGAATCACCTGTTTTCTCCTTAGTATAAATTACTGCAGAGTAATTTATAATTAATCATAATTTATCATTTTGAAGTATTACGTGGCCAATTAAGAGAATCGATTTGTTTAAATCTCATGAAACCTGTCTAAGTCATGTCCCGATCACATTTCAGTTCAAAATCTGATTAACTGTACTAACTGTAATATTTTGTATTCACGTTTCATTGAATGTTTTTAGTAGCATTAAACCATTTTGCAATCCTAGCCCATGAATCTACACCTCAAATATCATTTCTGACATATGACGAAAATTTAAAAAAAAAAAAAGGAAAAAAAAAAATAAAATTATACATTCTCAATATATTATTGGAAAAAAAAAATATATATATATACAAATTATAATTACTATAATATGTGGAAAATAATTATATTATAACATTGTAAAGTATACTGTACATACTGTAATGGTTGTATTTGTTTTCCATCTTTAAATTATGGCAAATAAAATCATAATATTATCATCATAAAATACCTGCATCATAAAATATGCAACTGCATAGAATGAAAATAAATGCAATTGCAGCAATAAGAATCAAAAACAATTATCACTGTAAATAATAACAAATACAAAAAAATCTAGAACATTACAGTAAAGAACATTTAGGAAGCAGGAGTGCTTTTAATTCTCATGAAAAAAGGCAATGCAAATAAAATGAATGGGTTGTAAAATAGTCCTAATTTTCTTCATGCAAAATATCATTTATTTTGATTTGGGGGTGAAATGTTTGTTTGTCTGTTTATAATTTATCAACTGAAAAATATAAAAAGTAAGTAAATTAATAAAATACATATAAACAACAAACAAAGAGAAACAAGATTGACCTTAAGCTGGTCTAAATCTAGTCTTATTTAATAAAAAAAAAAGAAGAAGGAAAAAAAACTCTTATGAATAAACAAAAATATAAAGAGTCCTAGATGAGATAAAACCATCACAGTTCATCAAAATACGCATCAGGAATATTGCACTCTGGCATAAGAGGATATTGTGGTGAAATGTGACTTGGACATGTTCTTGACAGGTTTTGTGAGATTCGTTCATCTTCATCACTCTTGTTGCTGTCGCTGTGGTTTTTATAAATATGTGGACATTCATGTATTAAAAGCTCACCAGGACAGGGTTTGACACTAACAGTCTTCTGTCTGTGACTGACGTGGTTCTTCACACTGCAGCTGATGTTTCCATCAGTTCCCTCATCCAGATCAATGCTGGAGTTTCCATCCATCAGTGGACCTCCATTCAGAGTCCAGCTGTAGAGGATCTGATCGCCCTCAGAGGAGCAGAAAACCCTCATCGCCCCACTGGAGGAGCAGCTGATTGACACTTCCACTGAGCCAATAGGAGCTGGAGGGAGGGACACGTGACCGTCACACAACTCCTTCTTGACTCAGTATAAGTCAATATCAAGACATTTCTAAACAAAATGTATTGCTGAGGTGAAAGCTGGACTGAATTAAACATGCAGCGTACAGTAGGTTAGTCATGTGACAACAATGTATCAAATGACTGTTTAAATAGTTTTCACATTATTTTAAAACAGCACACTCTAAAAAATGCTGGGTTAAATACAACCCAGTGCTGGGTAAAATAGGGACAAACCCAGCAATTGGGCTGTTTTGACCCAGCGGTTGGGTTAAATGTTTAACCCAACCTTCTGGGTAGTAACCCAACCGCTGCCTCAGAGGAGCAGAAAACCCTCATCGCCCCACTGGAGGAGCAGCTGATTGACACTTCCACTGAGCCAATAGGAGCTGGAGGGAGGGACACGTGACCGTCACACAACTCCTTCTTGACTCAGTATAAGTCAATATCAAGACATTTCTAAACAAAATGTATTGCTGAGGTGAAAGCTGGACTGAATTAAACATGCAGCGTACAGTAGGTTAGTCATGTGACAACAATGTATCAAATGACTGTTTAAATAGTTTTCACATTATTTTAAAACAGCACACTCTAAAAAATGCTGGGTTAAATACAACCCAGTGCTGGGTAAAATAGGGACAAACCCAGCAATTGGGTTGTTTTGACCCAGCGGTTGGGTTACTACCCAGAAGGTTGGGTTAAACATTTAACCCAACCGCTGGGTCAAAACATCCCAATTGCTGGGTTTGTCCCTATTTTACCCAGCACTGGGTAGTATTTAACCCAGCATTTTTTAGAGTGCAGGCATTCAATAGCTAATGAGCTGCATGAAGTATCTAAACCATTTTAAATAAAATGTTAGCTAAGTTTGCAAGGTAACGTAATATGTTTACACTGTTATACTTTACAAAGAGAGATTTCTAATGAGAGTTTATTGAGATGAAGGAGGGGGTGATGAATTCAGACTTCTTCACTTAGGGTTAGGGTTAGGGTACTTAAACTAAAATAGGGTAAATAGTGAACTCAAAGCCACAAACGTCAAATTTTGACTTCATGAGTCTGTAACACAAAACACTTAAAACGATAAAGACTAATACTAGAGCACTGCAGACTGTTCTGAAAACATTCTAATATAGTGCTTTTTTCAGAGATTTAATTCTTTTTTTTTATGCCATCAGCAGCATGAGTTTGATGTGAAAGTGACTCACATGCAGCAGTTTGCAGCAGCAGCATCAGTCCAAAAATCAGCATTATTTCTCTAAAGTCCAGTTTCCAGAAGAGTCCAATCCCAGCAGAAGAGTGTGATGCTGCTTCAGTCACACAATCACTTCTCTCTCTGGCAGAAGAGCCTGACTGACACTCATCTGTGTACTCACAATATATTAATACACCTATTGCAGTTTCTGTGAGAGAAAAGGAATTTGAGATCATATGCTGATGCAGTTTTAACGTCTTGCACAAGCCAAGTTACAAAAATAACTAGCACATAAATTTGTTTTTCAGTCATTGTGTGGCCACAGGGAAAAAATTGGCTGAGACTGAGAATAAAAACCATTGCTGAAATCTACTAAAGAAAACATCTGTCACGATTTTCACATCTTCTATCAATTTTTACCCAAATTTGAATCCACGAGGTCTGGCACAAAATCATAATGGATGATGTTCCCTGTTAAAATCAATGTAAATTTGACCATCATAAGTAAATCAAACCACTGAAACAAAAATATTAGGGACAAAAATGACCTGCACTGTAAATCAAATATACAAGAAAAAAACAGCTAAATAAGCCAGATGTCGTAAGGATATTTATAATGTCAAATTTAAGCCCTGCATGTGTCATTTTAAAATGTATTAACAAAGCTCTCAGTGATTACTGCAATTTGTAAAAATATTTTCCTTATAAAGAAGCAGTTTGTAAATGATGACACTGAGATCTCTGTCATTCAAATTCAAATTCAAGATTTTGAAATCGGTTTCATTTGAAGAAATTGTGACAGAAAATATATTACTATTGTACGGTAGAATGTTCTTCTCAAAGCAATAATAATGACATTTACTGTATATTAATTTATACAAATTTATGATATAATTCTATAGATTATTTTATATATTTTCATAAATCCAGGACAAAAATCTAAAAAATAAATCATATAAAACATTTCATATGGCTATTATTGTGAACTATTAAGTTGAAAAAAATGTTAAAGTTTAAAGTATTTAAAAATATTAAAGTTTTTTGTAAATGCAATTGATTTAAATAATTAAAATTCAATTTAAAGCTAGAAAATTGAAAAAGGTAATCTAGAAAAATTACAATTAATTACTGCGTCTCTTCCTGATGCCACACAAGGACCTGAGGCAGATGTTCTTCGTGGTGAGTTTTATGTGATTCACCCACCAAAGATAAACTAAACTTAATAGCTATATTGAAATGTCATTTGAATTAGAAGACATGGTGTAAATCCTAAAATAATCAGAATAACAGGGGAAAAAATTAAGCATGCAAATGCTTTAATCCAACTCTCCTATTAATCAGATTCAAAAATACCTTGCACACAAGCACAGTACCATGATGCAAATGTTTACATGTTTTATGGCATATGAAAGTATATGTTATGTCTTAAGAAACTGGTCAGTGGAGGAGACTGCGGACACTGATTTACTAGATCTTTGCTTAAAAAATCTTCTGGTATAGATGCTTGCTTTCTTTTTGGATATGTCATCATGGCAAAGCTACATTTACACTATAGCTCTGGTGACATTATCGTGGTATGGTAATATCGTGGACATTCTCCAGTTCTGAACGCATTGACTGGGTTTTGTTCAGATTACATGTAAGCAAATATGTGAACTGCATTGCACCATTTAGGGTTCATGTAAACAAAACTCTGAATTAGATTTTTTTTGTGAGTTCCAATTCTAAATAATGCATTGGTACTGCTGCCACCTGCTGGCTAAATGTACAGTCACAGGATTTTTTCATTATGAGCCGAGTAAAACTTTACAGATGCTTTGAAAAAATGCTGCTTCGTGGTTATTTAGAGGGTTTTTTCTTGATTCTTGACCCAGTCTTGCCTTTTATTTTCCAGATCAGTCTCGACCCGCACATTAAACAGAGTCAGACACGTTATCATTTCCTCATCCTCCTCTTCTCCAAAGATGAAGATATCAGTCTTGCTCTCAACATGAGCGAGTGAGTACACTGGACTTTCTCTCTCTGCCAGAGGCATTAGCTTTGCTGACTGGATCTGTCTCTCTTCTCTCTAATGATAACGTGTATCAACACTTTATAAATCTATAAACAATCTAGCTAAAAACACAGTTAGACTACCATTTAAATGTTCAATGTCAATAAGGTTTTTTGTCTTTAATCAAGAAGGATGCATTCAAATTATCAAAAGTGACAGTATAGAGATTTATTGTTACAAAAAAAAATCATATTTCAAGTAAATGCTGTTCTTTTTCCTATTTATCAAAGATTCCTGAAAAGAAATATGGTTTCCACAAAAAAAGCTATCAATATTAAATTAAATATTAACTTTGATAATAAATGTTTTTTGAGCAGCAAATCAGCATATAATGATTTCTGAAGGATCATGTAATTTTCTATATTTTACAATGACTGTTTTTTACTGTTTTTATGATCATATAAATCCAGCCTTGATGAGAATATAGGAGACAAAAATATTTTTAAAAATCTTACAGAACCAAACTGTTGAACAGTAGTGTATACACACCATTAGAACAAATTCGGGTTTCTTCTGCTTCTCCATATTGTTAAACATGCGCATGAGTGCAGGACATCATATCTCGCAGCAGTAACTCATTGGCACTTTGGTCAGAGCAGAAAAGCAATTAAAGCATTTACATGCCTGTTGAGTGCAATTAAATCACAGTAATCATAACTGCATAATGTGAGTACTCTTATTATCTTAATCACAGTATTGATTGCATGAGATTTAACTTAATCACAGTGCTTTAGAAGAAACTAACTAATATTAATTTCTAAAGCAATGGTCTTTTCTCTCTCATATATATAAATGATCACATCATTCGCAATGTTGGATAATAACATCATAAAATCACATTATGTTACATGTGCAGTATCAATTTCCTTTCTTTCCCTTCTATCCTTTCTCTTACTGGCTCTGACAGATTAGTGATCATGTTTTCTTCCAAATGTTGTCTGAGTTATAATTAAATAGATTACGCTAGGAGCTTTTTCTCTGGACACACCCAAATGCACATGCATGTCGTGTTCACGCATGGATGGACGCACAATCTGAAACTGGTTTTAACTAAATAACCCATTCTGTTGATGGTTCTGCACTCATGGGAATAAGCAGGAAGAGCGTTTGACCCTCTAATTCTTTGATCCAGACTCTGTGTGTGTTTATACTGAAGTGCCCCTGATGGCGACACACTTTTACTACATTAATGTCCTGTGGACAGCAGCAGCATACACAATAATGTTACATTCACATTATTTATCGAACTGTTTGTGTGTGTTAGGGCATGAAAGGTGCAGATGGCTACAGCGATTCTGATGAAGACCAGCATGACGCTTGCCTGGAGAGAATGAAAGATCTCCAGGGCAAGATCAGAGAAGAGGGAGACAGCAGTGATAAATCACCTAAACTAAACTAAAACACATAATGCAAACTAAATATATGGTACATTCCATGTTTTTAACTTAACTTAAAAACTTAACTTTTCACAAAATATTGCATGTCAACCTTATTTGACATGCAAGTATTTGAACAATAAAATTAAGCATCAAAATTAAATAAAAATAAAGGGGTTGAATTAAACCATCACTCAGCAGGAGCCCAATCTTGGATGCAAATGTTGGTCTGCAGTTATCAACTTATTTCCAATCAATTCAAACAAATATATAAAGAAAAATATTTGTTTGATCATATTTGTTATAAAAAAACATTATAATGGTTAGCTTGACATTTGAAGATTTACTTATCTTCCCACCATTCTGTAGAAAGTCCAAATGAAAGTGTTTTGTAAAATGTTTTTTTGTAGTTTTGTAATTTTAAAATAATTGATTACAATACACTGAATATCAAGTTTGAATAGTTGTCAATCATTACATTGTTGTACAATTTAAATTTGTACAGTTACAGGGACTAAATTATGCTTCCCTTCCGAGGGAACTTCGAACCGCGTCCTCTAGGGGTCGCTATGGGGGACGCCTTCAGTGTGACCGGTGTCTGAAGCATACATCTAAACACGACAATAACATTGGCCGGCGACAGCCTGTGACGTCATCACCCGGCGTGACCACAGTAAATAAGGGCGCCGGGAGAATACGTCACCCTCTTCTTCGTCTTCATCTTCAAGGACTGTTTTGTTTGAAGCGTGCATTTCCGGTAAGAATGATTACTCTTCTTCACCATGGCAAGCACTAGTAAGGCGTTTAAGAAGTGTGTGGATCCGTGTCCTCATTATTTGACACCTGATGACACACACAATCTTTGCATCTTTTGTTTGGGCAAAGAGCACGTGCGCGATGTCCTCGAGGGGGCAGTTTGCGTGCACTGTGAGAGTTTTCCTATGAAAAAGCTCCGCTCTCGTTTGTCTCTCTTTTCGAGGAAAGAGGGACAGCCATCAGCTGTCGTGGTTCAGGACCCTCCGCTGCTGAGGCACGGAGGAAAATGAGCTTGTGGGGATCGCAGGTGGACCTGGCTGATGAGTTGAAAAAGGGTATTTCCCTTTCGCGCTCATCAGTCATGGATGAGAGTGAGCTGCTGGATGACGATGCTGTTTCTCTTACATCGTCTGATCCAGCGGCTAGTGCTCTGCTGGCTCCAAGCCAGGATGATGGGCTGCTTGAGGTTATGGATCGCGCCAGATGAAGGTGACGCCTCGAGGCCGCCTCGATGAGCGTTTTCTTTCTGGCCATAGCCCTCCAGCTCAGGTGAGCCTTCCATTTCTTCCCAATCTCCATGTGCAGATCGAGAAGGCTTGGAAAAATCCATTCTCATTTCGCATCCATAGATTCCAGCATACTAGTTATGCCAACATTGAGGGGATGTGTGAGAATGGTTATGAGAAGATTCCCTCTGTTGAAGAGACGCTGGCTTGCTATCTCCCTATGGGGGAGACATCTTCTCTTAAGGCTCCCTCCCTGCCATCCAAACCCCTTCAGGATACATCTCGTTTGAATGGCAGGGCATACGCGGCAGCAGGTCAGGCTGCAGCCTCGTTGCATACCATGGCGATGCTTCAGGCTTACCAGGCTGATCTGCTGAAAGACCTGGATAAGGGTCAGGGTCTATCCCCTGATGAGGTGGCTGAGTTGCGTTGCACCACAGATCTTGCTCTCCGTGCCACTAAGCAGGTTGCCACTGCCATTGGCAGATCCATGGCGGCCATGGTGGTTACGGAGAGACATCTGTGGGTGAATTTGGCGGATATCGGGTTGAAAGAGAAGGGCTTTCTTCTTGATACGCCAGTTTCCCCTTCTGAGCTTTTCGGCACTTCCGTCGAGACGGTGGTGGAGAAGTTTAAGGAGGCCAAGATGTGCTCAGTTGCCTTTAAATCCTTCATTCCACGAAGCTCCAGGTCCTGGCCCGTCTCGATCTAAGGATCAAAGGCGGGCTCAGAAGACTAGTGTTGTGACTCGTGCCCCTTCCCCACCTGTGGGTAGGGCTCAAAAGGGGCGTGGGTCAAAGAGTGACAGGCAAGATTTGAGAGAGGTGATCCAGACTAGGCGTTCTCAACGCTCTCGTCTGGACCAGAGTAAAACCTGAGCCATCTACTCACCTCCCTCTGAGAGTATTTACATCTGCTCTCATCTTCCTCCCCTTAATTCCCCTAAAAAGCTTCCCTCCTAACTGAGGTTAGGTAGGAGCCTCCTGCACTTGCATTGCAGTCTCTTATGCTGGACCTATGATGTTTTGGCTAGTTTCTATAGGGCCTTTCGCACCGCAGGAACCTTTTTCATAGTACCAGAACTAATTGTGGAACTACCCACTTTTTGGCATTTTTGCACCGCCGGAACTGGGAGCAATTTTAGTACCAGACTGCCTTTTTCGAGAACCAAATTAGCTCCTACTCCGGAGCAGGGTCTAACCAGCACAACTGGTACTAATCGTGACGCAAGTAGACATTGATTGGCCAAACGTGTATGAAAACGCCCTCCCCCGCCATGATTTAAAACGCTGTGTTGTTGAACGCCACGCACAAATGACGTCGCTGTCGACCGGCTTACGTCACTTCTTAGTACACACTCTCGGTGCGAATGCAACCCTTTAAATGGTACTGGGAAATAGTTCGCGCAAAATCGTCCCAGTACTTTAGTACTGTACATTTAGTTCTGGAACTAAAGCGGTGCGAAAGGCCCTAGTGTCTCATAGAACTACCTACTGATGGTCCGGACCCCAGTGCTCTTCGAATTTCCCCTCCAGCCTATATCCATGAGCCTGAGTCATGCGCGGGAGCCATGGTTGGTGAGTACGATCCATTTCATCTACTCTATTGCTAGTTTTTGTGTATTCAATACTAGCCTTTCTCTGCAGTGCTACTCGGATCTGTTCTGTTCTCTGACTTTTTAGGTTTGACCCCCCTGCTAAGTCAGGACCTCCTGCTGTTGACCGATTATAGTGATGGTTTCACTCATCAGTACTGGATCCAGGCTCCCTGTCTTAAACTGGTCAGGGTGCGCTACTCATCTCTCACCCTGAGGGGTCTCCTGAGATTTGAGTCTTTCCTTAACCATCATGCACGTTCTCTGAGATGGAGCTCCTTTCACTGAGGCGTTGAGGGGCTCAACACTCCATAGACGGTCAGGCCTGTGGTCCTCCCTGTCACACTGCCCTTATGGTCGAACCAGTAATCGCCCCTCTGCGGAGTGGGCTTGAGTACACAGCATTCCCTGAGGTACAAGGGATTTCTGTTTCTGCGGAAACCCCTCTTGTATGGTTCTGCTCTCAGGAGCAGTAAGCTCAGTACGCATGAATAGTTATTTGGTCCTGCTATTTCTTCGGGTCTGGTTACACGGGACCCTCGCTCTCTATTGACATAGAGAGCATGAGACCGTGTCCAGCTGCACCAGTGGACTGTCTCTTATTGGGCCCTGCTGGGTTACCCCTTCTATTCTAGCATCTCCTTCTGGCTGAGCTGAGAAGAGCTCCCCTCACTGTGAGGGTTAGCTATAAGTGTGCTGTATGTGCTGTAAGGGCCCACCTCAGCTTGAGAGCCGAGAGCTCTGCTCCCGAAAAACTCCATTTGCAACGAAAGCGTTAGGCCCGTCTCTGTCGCCTCCTTGGTCAGTTGCCTCTATCTTGGGACCCTGTTGTTCCCTGTAGAAATGTGTGATCCCCTTCTAGCAGGATCCCATTTCTGATGTCCCATTTGCGACCTATCTGCTCTCCGGACTTGGCTGTGCTCCCCTCACTGCGGGAGGGTCCCTTTGAACTCGCCGGTCCTGGGCAGACTGGGTGAGTCCTCCTCTCGACTTGAGAGTTAGGTCTTCTGAGCCTGGGCTATTGATCGCTTCGGTCGAGCTGGGTTCCTCTCTCTCCTTGCTAGGGGTTGAACCCTCTGCTCTTGAGCTCCTTGGCAGTGACATCAGGTAGTTGGGCCGCTTGCTGCCTCCCTGATAAGCTGCCTCTATTTGGGTCAAGCCAGGCAGTGCTCCCCTCACCTCGGAGGGTTGTCTTTGAGCCTGCCGCCCCCCATTGTGCATTGGAGGACTTCTCTCATCGAGTCCTCCGCTCTTTTGAGCTCCATTGAGTAGCAGCCTAAGATTGTTAGGCCTCTCTCCGCCTCCCTGATGAGCCGCTCTCCTTTTGGGTCGAGCTTAGCAGTACCCTTGGGGGTTTCATATTGGCACACCCCTCTCGATTTGAGCATCTGAGTCCCCCTTCAATTTTTGAAGTTGGGCCGCCGCTCTTTTGAGCTCCGGATAGCAGTCATGCCAGGTGGCTGGGCCATCTCCTGTCTCCCTGGTGGGTTGCTTGTTAAGTGAGCTAGCTGTGCTCCCCTCACCATGAAGGGCTTCTTGCAAGTGCACCGCTCCCTTCTAGGCATCTGTGAGCAGATGCTTCGGAGGTTGTTCTGTGAGCGTGCCACAGTCACGTAGGGTTCCTAGGCTGGTTGAATACAGCTTCGGTTACCCCTTAAGCAACGGTGTTTCTAAATCCATGCTATGGTAAGAGCACATGCTGAGCTTCTGTGCACTTTCTAAAATCAACATTGTGGTAAGTGTGCACGCTAAGCATTCTGCACACTTTCTAAAATCCTGTATGGTAAGGGTTACACGCGGTCAGCTTCGTTCCCTTTCTCTGAGTTGGTTTAAGCCCCGATTCTCACCTTGGGCTCCACTCAACTTATGTATCTCTGTTGATACATTTCTGAGCATGGTGTGGCTACCAAAGATCTGTCGAGTTAGTTCTTTGAGCAGGTTTATTCAGAACCGGCGGTAGCCCCCCTGGGTGGCAGGCCAGGGTCTGGTTTGGTTTTTTTAGACACCTGGTCATATCCCCTTAAAGGAATCTCTTTTTTTTCTGATTTCAAGCCTTGAGCTCTGCCCTAGGCTTGGGCTTCCCAGCCCTGCCCTTAACAGGTAAGTTCTTTTAGGGTATGCAGCTCAGGCTCTTGGCCAAAGGGGATAATGTCAGTGACAGCCGTCCTTGGGGAAACTCCCTTGGCTATGGTAGAGTTGGTACTTAGTGCTCCCCGTGGTTTCTGGCATGCACTCCCCTCAGCATGGCGGCGTGGGTATACCGTTCCCCATAGCGACCCCTAGAGGACACAGTTCAAAGTTCCCTCGGAAGGGAACATCTCAGGTTACGTAGGTAACCATGGTTCCCTGAGAAGGGAACGAGACACTGCGTCCTCTAGTTCCCTTGCCATGCTTCGGACGTAAGCTTCAGACGAAGAAGCAGATGACGTGTTTTCCCGGCGCCTTTTTATACTGTGGTCACGCCGGGTGATGACGTCACAGGCTGTCGCCGGCCAATGTTATTGTCGTGTTTAGATGTATGCTTCAGACACCGGTCACGCTGAAGGCATCCCCCAGTGTCTCGTTCCCTTCTCAGGGAACCATGGTTACATACACTGGTAAAAATTATGTGTTGGATTTACTTAAAATATGTATGCACCATTTTTGCATCACACTTTTTAAGTAAACCCAACTTGGAACAATTTTACTTCAAATAAACAAGATAATCTTTGCTATATGAACTTAAATATTTGAGTTCACTTAACATTCTTTACTTAAAACATGCAACATCATCTACTAAGTAATTTCAAGTTGTGTTAACTTAACATTTAAGCTCATTTATATAAAAAATTTAATTGAGTTAAACCAACATTCTTTATTTAAAAAAAAAATATGTAACACCATAGAATCTACTAAGTAATTGCAAGTTGTGTTTACTTAACATTTGAATACAAAAATTAAATTGAGCTAAACCAACTTAACATTTTAACTTATTTTAGATCTTCAGCTATTGGTCTGCTTACTGCACTGCTCCAGTACAGTCAATATCTTAAATAAATTAAACACGCAAATCACACAAAATAAAGCATTTATTCCGTTCTTGCACCATCACTTGTTGCACAGCTGGATGTATGAAAAAATGGATGGAGAGAAAAACAACCGTATTAAACGGCATAAAATAATTGATAATGCTGGCATTTCAATTTTTTTTATACATTACTTTTGGAAGTCAAATCTGGCACTTTCAATATTGCCTCGCATATTTAAAATGAAATATAACAGAAACAACACAAAATGTTACAATCAAACACTTTAAAACTGGAGATCCACGTGCCCGCTCTGCACATTTTGTGTCTACCTTATCAGTTTATGGCGCTCTCTCCGGATCAGCGGCAGAGGGAACGCAGGTTTAAGTTTACTGTTGTGATCATAATTTCAAAGGTTTACTAGACAGAGGAATCGTTGTCATTTTGGACTAATTTTGCGTGTGTGTCTGAATCGAGATCGCCATTACTTGATGATCGTGCATACATATAGACATGCAGCCTTTGTATTTTAGAATATAATATAAACCAAACCTCAAAAGTAACCCGCGCCCAGGCCTGGGCCGCCCCTTATAGAGAATATGAGAATATTGTGAAAAATAAAATAAGTGTCTTACAGCCATTCATTTTATTTCTATCTATTTTGGTTTAATTTAATTAACTGCTATTATATCAATTGTTTATTTAGGTTAGGAGCGTTAACTTGGTCGTTGATCGATTTCAGATGCTCACCTGATAATGCTTGATGACATTCTCTGGATTTTCCGAGAGGTAGACAATTAAGCATCAAATTACAACTTCTCTACGTTGTTCCACTGTGACCTAACTTTTTTTTTTCCTCAGTAGCGGGAATGGGTTACACGTACAAACTCGACGCTTTCATAAGTATTCATAACACGTTTCTAATTATTGAAGCATTATTCTTAGCGATTCAGACATTCAGTTTAAAAGTTCCTTTTTTGACCACAAACGCAATAAACGAGTAAGTTAAAAAGACAAAGTAAAGCTTACCTCTTTTAAGCGTCTACATCACGTTGCGTTTCAGAAAATATATTCTCCCACTAACACAAAAAAAACAAGTGTTCATTGATGGTAAAACGCCAAAATCTAATATTATACTTTGTTTACAAAAATTAAGCTTACCCCTTCTCACCGTCTTCACATGTGCTTCACAAAATGGCACCTTGGCTGGAAAGAGTATTTGCATATCACGTGGCTCACAGTAGGCTACTTAAAATTTTATGCTAGATTTACTTAATTTTAACGTAATTGTAATAGTAGTTGACATGACTTATGTTTTTTCATTTTATTTATGCATAATTAAGTTCACCTTGTAACTTATATTTTTGCGTTACACGCACTATATATGTTAAGTAGACATTGAAAAGTTATGAATACTACGTTTTAATTGGAGAATGGCCAAGTCAGTCACCTGATCAGAACATAATTTAGCATTTATTTCATATGCTGTAAGGTAGACATATTCCACCCAAAATGTTTTCATCATTTACTCACCCTCACACTGTGCCTGATGAATGACTTTCTTACCTTGGCTGGAAAGAGTATTTGCATATCACGTGGCTCATAGGCTACTTAAAATGTTATGCTAGATTTACTTAATTTTAACGTAATTGTAATAGTAGTTGACATGACTTATGTTTTTTCATTTTATTTATGCATAATTAAGTTCACCTTGTAACTTATATTTTTGCGTTACACGCACTATATATGTTAAGTAGACATTGAAAAGTTATGAATACTACGTTTTTTGTGTTTAATCGATTTACTTTTATAAGTAATGGCTGTTCAGACAACGAATCATTTTTTTCAGTGTACGTAACCTGAGACGTTTTTTTCTATAATATTTATATAAGCTTTATGTTGATGTTGTGATCATTTAAAATTTACAGAAAGCATAAAAAACTGATCTGATGTTAAAGCATCTGATGTTTTAAAGTAATGGCACCTCAAAGTGAATTTTGTTAGTGGATTATGCTGAATTCTGTAGAGTAGATACTGTAGTTAATATTTAATGTTTGATAGTTACTGCAGTTAATATCTATTTTTTTTCCGTAGATGAGTCTTTCAACCCTGGAGAAGAGGATGACGATGTCCCAGAAGTTTAAAAGTGATTTTAACATTTTTTTCCTTGATTTTGTCAAGGTTTGTCAGTCTTTCACTCTGATAATATAATGCTGTCTCTGTGCAGGAATTACAGTAACGCTTCAGAGAGCGATAGTGAGGCAGATGATAGAGACAGTGAGGATGAAGGCAAGAAGAAAAAAGCTGAAAAGAAGCCCAAGCAAGTGGTGAAGAAGAAGAAAAAGAAAAACACAGAAAGAGGTCGTACTTTTTTTGTCAGTATCTCAGCATTTATATCATTATCTCTTAGATTAAAGGCATCAGAGAGATGCACACTGGTGCTTTTGACACCTTGCTGATTTGTTATTGTCTGTTAAAATGGCACAAAATGAATAACACTATGCAATACCTAAGTTTAATGGCATCTGTTCAGCAGTTCAGAAAGTGAAACCAGAAACGAAACACTTTATTAAAACGTCTCTTCCTCTCTCTGTGACGAACAGAAAAAGGTGAAGGAATCAGTTGCTCCTAAGAGGCCGATGAGCGCTTACATGCTGTGAGAGAGTGAATCAAGAGTGAGATTCCTGGGATTTCGGTCACTGAAATTTCCAAGAAGGCTGGAGAAAAATGGAAACAGCAGGGCAAAGACTGGACAGAGGTCAGCTGCATTAAAATCACACACACACCAGTAACCAGTATGTCTTCACAGACCCTATTAAGAAAAAAATATGAAAATATTTGAACATCTCTGATTACCATTGGTCATTTCAATACTAGTTCTGCTTTAATTGTTTTTATTTTATTATTATTTCTTTAAGTGAGACTTTTAAGTTACTTTCCATCAGTCACCTATGATTCGGATTTAGTAAAAGTCTATTACAATTCAGTATGCAAATACTGCAGTGACATCACTGGTGGCCATAAGACATATTAAAACATGCATTTCTTAAAGTTTTTTTAAGTAATATATAGCCTAGCACATCCACAATTGAAACTAAGCCTGAATGTTTAGCACTTTGAACTGAATTCATTGCAGGAAACTGCATGCTCAATCATTAATGCCTGTATTTTCATAATTTACATCATCTTGACTCTTTCATCGATCAAAAACACATTGTTTATGGATTTTAGTTCTGTGGCAAATGTAATATTTTATGCATGGAGTCTAGTTTTCGGGAAAATTGCTGTCTTTAGTGCAAATGCAGAGTGTTTGCTGCACCACTGAATACATTTATTAGCCACTTACTGAATTATTTGTCTGTGGTTTGTTTTATTGTGCCGCAGATAGATGATTGAAGCATAAACTCCTGATGCTGTGCTGTTATTGAGTCAACGGATTTGTTTATTTGATTCATCAGTATGTTCAGCAAAATGTCTCTTGTGTGCACAGGAGTGGGACAGAAAAGCGGAAAAGGCCAATAAACAATATGAGAAAGCCTTGAAAAGTACAGAGAGTGGAGGAAGAGTGGTATCTGTTACTAAGTGAGCAAACAGATCTATCAAACAGATCATTGTCTTATATGGAGTGGGATCAGGAAAGGTCCGCGAGCCAAGACTCAAACTCGGGACGCCCGGAGTGCAACAGTGCTACATGTTGGCACACTGCTCATAAGACCATCGGCGCAGACACAGTTGTCTTATATTTTAAAGCATATTTGCACACATTTATGTAAACTTCAGTTTGCACATTGTTTGAAAGCAAGCATGTGCAAGAAATAATCACAAAAATAATCATACTATGCTATTTACATGATTGACAATGCCAAGTCTCATGTGTATCAAGGGTGAATTTATTTGCTCAAAAACACACACAAAGAAAAAAAACTGAAATATGGTGAACTATTATTACAATTTAAAATTTGAATATAGATTGTAAAATGTAATTTATTCCTGTATTCAAATCTGAATTTTCAGCATCATTACTCCAGTCTTCAGTGTCACATGATCCTTCAGAAATCATTCTAATATGCTGATTTGCTGCTCAAGAAGCATTTCTGATTATTATCAATGTTGAAAACAGTGGTGCTTCATATTTTTGTGGAAACCATGATAAATTTTTTAAGATTCTTTGATTAAAAAAACAATTCAAAAGAACAGCATTTATTTGAAATAGAAGTCTTTTGTAACATTATGGATGTCTTTACTGTCACATTTGATCAATTTAATGCATGCTTGCTAAATATTTTTTGTCCTAAAACATTTGAGTACAATGCCTGTTACTTGCAGCCCTGCATGTTGACACAGTCATTGCTTGTGCTTTTAGAGGAAAGAAAAAGAAAGGAGGGAAGGTGGAAGAAGGAGAGTGGAGGAGAAAAGGAGAGAGAAAAAAAAGGCAGAAATAACAGCTTTAAGAGTAAAGAGTTAATCTCCATATGAATCTGACCATGACAGAGGCAGCAAACACAAGGTCTGTGACTAATGCCTCTCCTCTTGGGTTTATTGGATTTATTTATATTTGAATCCTTTAACCTTGCTTATCTATAGCAGGCGTCTGATGATGAGGAGGAGGAAGAAGAGGAACCCGCGTCCACACCAGCCAGCTCTGAGGAGTCGGGATCTGACTGATGTCACACTCACAGCACAGAGACATTGCTGCATCTCAGGTTTCACAATGAATAATTGATTGTTACTTGGACCAAGACTTTCTACATCCGTGCCATGTTTGAGCCGCAAACACTTTTTAAGCATTTTCCCATTCAGACCGAGAGCTTGGATATAGACAGGTACCTGTAATATTTTACCCTCCTTTGAGAGTGACATCAGTAAAGCTCTCAGATTTGTTCTTTTTTTGTTTTGGTAGACAGACATAATTTAGGGAAGTGTGGATAGACTTTACTTGTAGAGGGGTTTGCCCCCTTTTTATTTTCTCCACACACACACACACACACATATATATATATATATATATA
>NW_015551052.1:87329-87936 GCF_001515605.1 Sinocyclocheilus anshuiensis
TATATGTATGTGTGTGTGTGTGTGTGTGTGTATATATGTATATATATATATATATTAGTGCTGTCAAACTATTACATAGTATATGTGTGTGTACTCTGTATATTTATAATGTATATATAAATACACACCAATGCATGTATATATTTAAGAAAAATGTTACGTTTATATATTAAATATATTTATATATAATATAAATTATATGCAATTATATGCATGATATTATATGCATAATATAAATATATACATGTAAATATTTTCTAAATATATACTGTATGTGTGTGTATTTATATAGAAGTGAAGTGAAGTGAAGTGAAGTGAATTGAAGTGACATGTGGCCAAGTATGGTGACCCATACTCTGAATTTGTACTCTGCATTTAAACCATCCAAGTGTACACACACAGTAGTGAACACACACACACACTGTGAACACAAACCTGAAGCAGTGGGCAGCCATTTTTGCTGTGTGTGTGTGTGTGTACAGGTTTATATATCCTGGTGGGGACTTCAACCTGAATACACACAGAACCATGGGGACTCATGTCACGGTGGGGACCTAAATTGAGGTCCCCATGGGTAAACAAGCTAATAAATCACACAGAATTAAGT
>NW_015551052.1:88280-145891 GCF_001515605.1 Sinocyclocheilus anshuiensis
CACAGTATAAAAACCATTACGCCTATGGAGAGTCCCTACAAGGATAGATAATCAGACTGTGTGTGTACCTGGTATTTATCACGTTATGGGGACCAAATGTCAATGGACATTTTTGAGGTCCCCATGAGGAAACAAGCTTATGAGTTTTTTTGAGAAAATAAAAATGCACAAAGTTTCCTGTAAGGGGTAAGTTTAGGGGTAGGGTTGGTGTAGGGCAATAGAAAATACAGTTTGTACAGTATAAAAACCATTACGCCTATGGAGAGTCGGGTTGCCATGGTAACCAGTGGCCTGTGGTCATTCGCAGACATCCTGGCGCCCAGTCTATTGGGTGAGGGGTCTGTGACGACTTGTTAATCTAATGAATAACTGATTTGTTAAATCAAATGAAAAATTGTGTTTTTGATTGGTCCAGACGCTACAAAACATACTGGTTGAGAAGAAGCGGTGAGGAAGTGCTGACAATAAAATTTATGCTCGGTTGATTGCATTTGTGGCATAATTAATTTTCAGTTAAGCACATTCAATGGAAGTGAATGGTCAATCTTTAAAATAGTGCTTCAATCGTACAGCCACAGTTTGTAAACAACATCAACATGTTGTCAAGGAAATTTTCCACACTGACACCATGCTAAGACAACGTAAATCTAATATAACTGTAAAATTATTTAAACAGAATTACAGCTCAAATAATATGCCAGTTTTAATAAAGGAACTAATGTACATGATTTAATGAAATTGTAAACTTAGCATTTCAGCTTCTAAATCCTACAAAAAATGGTTTCATTGTAGATCATATGTTCTGTGACCAAAAAAGTTTATGATTTCTTAGATAATCTTGAACACTTAAATACAATCACCAGATATAAACATCTAAATATACAGTTAGGTATAAACAAACTACACCACAGTCGCATGATTTCAACGTCACTATTACTAAACTTACGACAATTCTTTCAGTCTTTATCTACAAAACATTTTCCTCGAACGTTTGAGTTAAAATAGTTTGCGAGAGTGCAGTTATAAACACACATGAGTAGATGAGTTTACCTGTTCATCATAGTGTTTTAATCAAAAACCCACTGATTTCAATATTATGATGGATCCAGAAGTGCTAAAACGCAACTCATTTCTGGCGACAAAAACATGTCACACACATTTATGAAACAATACTATGTCACAGAAACTGTGGATAGAGGTTAACTTGCATTGAGCGCAGAGCAGTCTTTCAACTGCCTAAAAGTTTGAGGATTTTTCAGTGTAGCTTATCCTGGAATTGGGGGAAATTAAACCCCATTATGTTCTTAATGAACCCACTTAGAAAGTTCCTAAGGCATCGTCCCGACACATGCCCTGCCATCTAAGATGACTCAACCAATCACCCTTTCTTGCCAAATTCAAGCAAAATGGCTTTGTTAGAACTGAAAGGCAAGTAAATAAACCCCATCAGGGGTATAAAGTACCAGTAATGGCCTACAATGAGAGCCTGTGGCTTTTAATACAGCATGAGACTTTCATGGTGAAGATATGCGGTCTGTCAAAAGCAAAGGGAAGTTGAAAAGAAGTTGTGGTTTTTAATATGATAGAGGGGTAAGAGACGGGTGGAGCCTGTACTGGACGGTCTGGATGTAAGTTGAAATCGAATGGTGCAAGTTTCATTAAATTCACTGTAATCTCAGTGTTGCCTTTTAAAAATGGTTTAAAATGCAATTAAAATATCATATTTACAAAAATCGCCTGTTCTTTGAGTAAATATATTTAAAATAGAAAAAAATTATTAAAATAATCCATCTTATCCCATCCTCACTCTCTCTGTCAAACTCCTGTTTTGTCTCCTGGGTGCCGTTGTATGTCCTCTTTGAAGGAAAATCAATTTTGTGCCATGTGTGAGAGTGGATAATGCCAGTGCTCGACGATGTTCATGACTCTGGCATCTGTAATTTATGGGAAGTTGTGTCCACTCAAGGACGTTTCTCTGAAAGCTTTCCATTTGGAGATGACGTGACGTCGTAATTGACCACAAACATAATGGGCTCGCATTAGTGATGAGGAAATGCGATCTTCACTTTAAGCGTACACAGTTTGCAAACGACTCCAGAAATTTCCTAGTAGACCAGGGAATCAGTAAATATGGGTTACAGTGTTATGGAAAATAGGGTTTTTTAAAATCACTTTGATCCTATTTTTACTTTAAGTGGTACATTTTAATTGACAAATACTTTGTCAATATAGAGCAAGATACTCTGCAAGAGAAATGAACTAATAGATATATTTGTGTACACAAGTCAGATCAGAGAAGTAGACATAACAGAAAGAGTCGGATGTGAGCCACGGCTGCCAAATTACGGTAACACCTCAGTCTGAAAATATCAACTATTTAGTCACAGTGAAATAGCATGTTTGCCAGGAAAACTGATCTCCAGACTATAAAATACAATAGCAAATGGAAAATGGCATTATTGTACACAAGAGAAATGTAAATATTTTTTATTAGGTGACAATTTTGTATTTGTACAACGTGAATGAATAGGAATGTTAAACACTACACATATATTTCGATGGGACCCAAAAACATGAACAAAATGGGACTATTATGTGTTTATGTAGTTATCAGTTCATGTTTTATGTATTTCGTTCAGTAATTGACCACTCATAAAGACCTGCCCCATTAGTTACTGTTGCAACGCCTGACAAGCCATGCCTCTCTCATGCGACACATGTTCTCATGCAGTAAAAAATACATCGTGGAGCAAAGAGGAAACTGACAACGTGCTGACAGACAATACAGAGCAGGTTACAAAACAATAAATACCATTTTGTGGCTCTATAATGTGTCGTGACAGATCGCTGTGATGCCTCAGTTCAAGCGGCACGTGAACCGATCATCTCTTACTCATTACTAGTTATAGCACAAAATAAACATGAATGAATATCAGAAGGTGTCTTGTTTCAACCATGGAAAAAACGTCAATACACACCATTTTTCAAGTTGTTCAAATAAAAAAAGTGTCTCTATACTGTAACTTGCTTCATTCAGCACCTCTAAGGATGATTTCTATCTTGTGTTATCTTATTATGTATTGCATAATCTTATTATGTTTTGTTACAATTACAAAATACAAAGAAGATTATTCTGTTGAGTTTTCTGTGACGAAAGCATTGAATGTAACAATAATCTTTGCTTTAAATTGTCTCTAAAGGAGAATACATTGCTTGTATCAGTTGCATGGTGCCCCTTGCACATACTGTGAATCCAGCCCTGAAAACAGTAGCTATGTTTCCATCTACCAATTTTTAAGCGCATTTTGGGATATCGCATAAAGAACGCTGGATGGAAATGCCAAGATACACATAAATTCTAGAAATGCGAATAAAAAACTTATGCGATCAACTAAGTAGGATACATTTCTTATCCGGTAAGAAAACATGCGCATAAACTACGATGGAAACATTTTACCAAATAAATTCCTTAATGGGCATCAAAAAAGACGAGATTTTGCGATGGGACAACATAAAACTGGACCAACCAATGGACCAGTCTCATTGCACAGCATCTGAAATGCTAGTTTTTCTTCGTGATATTTAGCGAAAGTTAATCAGGAAGTGACGATTTTGTTCTCTTCAACTCACTGGATGGAAACCGTGCTTTATTTGCAAATGTTTTATGCGATATTCCAATTTTGCGCATACGTTTAATTCGTAACTTTGGATGGAAACATAGCTATTATAAATATTTCTATTTCAATGGAAACATATACAATCCTAAACAATAACAGGTTTTGAATGGTTGACTAGATAGCAATGCCACAAGGGTGATCAGTTTGATGTTTGTAAAAATGAACCATTTACTTGTGAAACACTTACATGTGAAAAAACATGACTGTGATTCTAATGAAAACAATGACAATGCATATTGTGACTTTGTATGTGTGATGAAAATGTCAAACAAAAGACAAAATGCAACAAAATGCAGAGTTACAATAAAGAATACATTGAATTCATGCTTTATTTAAAGTAAAAGACAATATACATGCCCTTTTGCAAGTCTAAGGCACTTTCACAAATCAACTGTTATAATTAGACATAGTAATGTGTTTATATGTATAAAAGGTTTGGTTTGTTAAAAAATAGAGAGATTTCCCTAAAATAAAGCTGGAAAGAGATTAGCAAATGAGCAGGCTATTAGGGAAACGGACAGTCAAGGCCCCTGGGGGCCACAGAGAGGAGAGGCATGAACACGAAAAGGGGAGGGAAAATGTGGTCAACATTTTTTTTCTTTATTTTTTTTTTAATACATCAAGCATAATAAGATCCCTCATTCAGCAGACGAACAGTAGTGAGGAACACACTGGTTTATCCTGCGCCGGATCTCAGCTCAAGAGTTTCTCTAGCTTACACTTGTTAATATTACACAACACACACTTCTACTATGGCTCACAGAGTCCTGCACTTCTTCGCTGACTTCTTCGTCTATGAAACAGCCAAATCGGTTGTGGTGAAGAGCTGGTCTGTTGGAATCATCAACCGTGTCGTCCAGCTGTTAATTATTCTGTATTTCATCGGGTAAGCGTTGATTATTTCCTTTGATGAACTTTGATGATGAATGTAAATGTTTTAAATGATGATATAAAAACACAATTTGGGACTTCTATCTATCTATCTATAAAATGATAGTCGATAAATTGTTTGATGATTTACATATATTATTTAATGATTTACATAAATTACTTACTGATTTGCATATACATACATAATGCATACATATATGTGTGTGTGTGTGTGTGTGTGTGTCTGTGTGTAAATAATAAATTGATAATATTCCGATGTATTATCGGAGTTATTTTAAGTATTTTTTATTGATTAAGGGAAAAACTATGGGAGTAATTGATATTAGCCTTCATATTATCCATTTAGATGATCTTTTTAGCTGATCAAATAATACAGTTTTTTTTTTAATGAATGACCTTCATAATGAACATGTTCAATCATTTATTTGTTGTTGTGTGCGTGTTTGTATTTTCAGCTGGGTGTTTATGCATGAAAAAGGACATCAGTCCCGGGACACGGGAATCGAGTCTGCGGTCATGACCAAAGTGAAGGGCTTGGGCAAATTTAACAACCGTGTGAATGACGTGGCAGACTATGTAGTTCCCTCGCAGGTCAGCAAATGTCCATTTTAATGCTGAAATATGAAACTATGCATTTCATAATCCTGGGTGAACATTTCTGCACATTTTTTCAGGGTGGTTCCTCCTTCTCTATCATCACCAGCATGGTCATCACAGCCAATCAGACTCAAGGACGATGCCCTGAGGTGACACACAAACCTCAGCTGACTTTATATACTTTAAATATGCTCTCTTATGTACTTTAACACATGCACTCTCTCTACTCTTCTCTTGTCTGTCAGACTGATCATAAGTTTAAATGCACTACTGATGATGACTGCATGGCAAAACTGGACTCAAATTTAGGAAATGGTGAGTTCATTGTCTTTTCTGAGATCAGTATTACTAATACTCATTATACTTCAATGCATAATTATATAGTAGTGATTGAAGCATGCTAATACTTTCTAGATTGCTTCAGATGCATGTCTCCTTTATCTCAGGTATTATAACGGGCACATGCTTGAACGATACTAGTGGCACAACAGGATGGTGTGAAATTCAAGGCTGGTGCCCTGCAGAGGATGACAATGTTACAGAGTAAGAAACACATGCATGAAGTGGAGCTTTTTAGATTTGTAATTCAGATATTGTACACAGAGGAGTTATCTTGTAATCCAAAATGGATTGGATTAAGCATGTGTGAGATGCATTAATTAATCTGCTCGCTCTTAGAAACTCAATGAAAGAGGTGGAGAACTTCACCATCTTCATCAAGAACAGCATTCGCTTCCCTAAATTTAACGTCACTAGGTGAGTTTCATCAATCAAAAAAACATACTGTTGTGAGATGCCATTTCTTTCTGAAATTAATCTCATTTAAATTAGGCCTGTCAGTGCAATCTAAGAATTTATCACTATTAATTATGCAAAAATGTTCACTGATGTGGAAATAGTGCTGGTGTTCATCTGCCACATAAATTTAATCTCTTGCAATGATCTTAATTTTCTAATGAAATGTGATAAATGTGATTAATTTGAGATGAAATGTGATAAATGTGATTGTCAATCATTCAATTCAAATTTGTATTTTAATTTAATTAATATACCCCCCTTTGCAACAAAGAAAGTTCAAATGGACAGAATAATAAAAACAATAATAATATAATTTTTTTAATTATGTCATTGCTTCATATGTCCTGTTTCTCACTCTCTTACCTTCATAGAGGCAATTTCCCTTCAAGCCTAAACCAGTCTTACATTCAGAGCTGTCGTTACGATCCGGTGGACCATCCGTTCTGTCCTGTCTTTAAAGTGGGAGATATCCTGAGACACATCAATCAAAGTTTGGATAGCATTACTGACAAAGTAGGTCCACTGACAAAGTAGGTCCACTCAGCTTTACCTCTCATCTGACCACTCAGTTTTCAGTTTATCAAAGAGATCTATTTCATTATATTTTGTAAACAATCCATTAAATCTCTCAGTTGACTGCTGCTGAATTGTTAGAGCAAAAGTTAATATGTCTGGTCTTGATTGGCTTGGTGTTAAACAACAGTCTGTTCTGTAACCAGAACGTGCAGTTACTGCAGAGCAATTGAGATCAGCTTCAAAACACAATATATAGAGGGACCCCTAGAGCAGGGCTTCCCAAATGAACCCTTGGGGGTTCATGAGAGAGTTGCAGGGGGTTTTGGGGACGCAGTGTGTGCTGGGTTCACTTTCTTTACATTCACATCTGCATAATTTCCAACACTTTTTGTGTACAGAAGTTAACAGCATTTCAACAATATCCCACCAAAATAAATGCTATACTGGATTTAACATATTAAATGCAAAAGGGTTTGAATGTTTGAATTTACGTTTAAATGTCATATCTCAGTTCAAATCGCATATGATAAGCTAAATAATAATAATAATAATGTAATTGATCACAATAAAATACTTATAAAACAGATTAAATATTTGATCTAACTTGCATGTCATGTGACCGTGAATATGTAAATGTGTCGTTAAATTATTTAAATATTAATTTAAAAACAGGGAACCAAAAAAAAAACAAGTAGTGCATAGAGGTTTACTGTATAGACCAATTATCGGTTTGTAAACATAAACAGAAAACCCGGGAGAGATAGCCTTTACAGCTAGAGAATTTCACGGATACGGTACAAAATAGTTAGGTTTAAAAAGATTATAAATTATATTGATTAGATGTCATTTTCCAAATGTTCTCCGCATATTACAAGAGCTTGTCACCCAGCGATAAGCACTGTTATTCAACCAAATTGACGTTAGAGAGTGCGATAATCGTACAGATCCGAAACAGGGGTGACGGTTTTTGTGGGCGGAGCCTATCTAGAGGCAGAAAATGGCGGTTTTCAAGCGGCAGTCTATGGAGCCATGGTCTGAAAAAAGCCTCTCGATCGCCTCCTGGAGGAGAAAGAAAGAATGAGGAGGCTGAGAAGCCACAGAGAAACCAAAATGAAAGAAAATGAAGCGATTCGTTTAAAATAATGAAGGGAACGAGCTAGAATTCTGAGTCATGAAGAAGTGTTTTATCTGAGGAGTGTAGGGAAAATTCTTTCTTTGTTCTGTCGTGGTAGTCCCTTGATGACACGTCATGCAGGCAGAAGTACTGCTGACACAGCTCCACGAACCTTTCCTCCATCTCATAATTCCACCTAGCAGCACCATCATCTCTCTTTCGTTTTGCCATGTTTGAAACCTGTGTATGAAAGAGCTTCTGTGCTGCTATTGGTCAACGTCACCAATGTGACAGAACTCGTCGTGGACGATGGAAAAAAATTAAACATGCTAGTCTTTCTGTCATGATGTTGTGAAGCATCGCAGATGTGGAATCGGTTGTCGTCCACTATGACACACTACACACGTGCTGAAACGATGGAATCTTGCGTCCCGACGCCCATTGTCGTTTACTAATCCCCATGACACCCTACCTCAAGCAAATCGTGGCAACATCGGGCTAAAATCGTGTAGTCTGAACCCGGCATTATTCAAAGATTGATAATTCACACTGCGTGATTGTCACTCGCGTGAACGAGCACCGATTTGCCTCCGATGTCGGGCATTTGTCGTCGATTTCACAAAACCTGTCGGTGAGTGAAAAATCAGGCTAATATCGTGCAGTGTGAACTCGGCTTAAGGGGTTCGAATGACAAACAAGTTTGGGAACCACTCAAGTTGAAGAGAGGAGCGTCATTTCCAAAAGAACATGCAGCGCTCAAGAGGTTGTTGTAGAGAGAGAAAAGGCCCCCTGGAGGAGAAAGGAAGAATGACGAGGCTGAGCTGTCCTTCGTCACACCGAAAGCAGAGAGAAGGCACAGAGAAAGCAAAAACAAAGAAAAAAGAAGCAGCAGCAATCAGTTTAAAAGGGTAAGGGAGCAAGCATGAAAGCTGAGCCTTGGACAAGTGTGTTAGCTGACTAGTGAAGGAAAAGCAAAAGCTTACAGCACCTGGTATTCCCAGGCGGTCTCCCATCCAAGCACTAACCAGGCCCGACCCTGCTTAGCTTCCGAGCCAGACTCAGGGTGGTGTGGCCGTAAACGAGAGCCGGAGCCAAGAGCGAGCGATAAAAGGAAGACACACAGACCGGCCTGCAGATGCAAGACAGACAGACCCCCTTCCCCTCGAGTGCTCATTACATTTACAGCTTTTTCATGAAATATTCCCGCCAGGGGCACCGCTAAGGGGGGGAAAGTTAGGACGATTCTAAGGGCCCACGCACTTTTGGGGCCCCCAGAGATCTGTCTTATTAGTAGTAACAGTAGTAGTAGTAATGTAATAGAAATTATTAATGAATCTACCAAAGAGTTACAAATAAAACTAAATTACGGCTTATTTCTGCATTTCCAGCAAAATTGTCCGGGGGTGGGGCAAACCGAGCCGGACGATTTGGTCAGTCGCACTTTTAAACACATTTTAGTTTTGCCATCCACCTTTTTTTTCAACGCGGAAGTAAGCCTATGCTTACTTACACATAGTAAGAAATGGTTATAAAAACTGAAACAGAAGCGAAACAAGTAGTAGGAAAGAGGAGAAATAAAAAGCAATACTTATTAAAACTAATGAAAGTAGGCCTACTATACAAGTATAAGTATTTAGTACAATGGTCCTGGAAGAAAAAGACAAGACCCGCAAATCCGTGGCCACAGAACACAGAAACACAGAAATATGAACGCAATGCACAAAGTCTCTTGTTAAGCATTTTCCTCCTGTAGAAAAACATAAACACTTAACATGGCGTAATGTATTAAGATGCTATTAAGAGATCAAATTCGATATATAGTTAATATTTAATGTACTACAAGGCAAACAGATGGCCATGAACACAATGCGCAAACTTTCACTTGTCCTCCCATACAGCAAAATGCTTAATGTGGCATAATAACGGACTATGATTGTAGACAGTTTATTCTATATGGAAAAACGCTTAACATGAAACCGTGCGTGTTGCGTTTATTCTGGGCTCACCTTCTTTTTTTTTTTATTGAACAGTATCAAGTTACACACTCATATGGGGAACAATAAAATGCATATGATCAAGCGATTAGTCAACAGAAGAGACAGACGGCTGCACGTGAGTGTCCTGCATAATACTTGTTTATAGATCTGCTGTTGGAATTATGATTAGCATACACCAGGGCAAGTCATTTATAATCTGTACATAATAGAGTTATTGTCTCCAATTATCTAGTAATAGCAATTGTTTTTTGGGTTTAGGTAGCAAGGTTATTAAACCTGTTTTCATAGTAGGTGTTAAGCTTCCTTCCTGAATGCATTCTAAAAATGCATTATATAATAATTTCCGAATATCTTTCCAAAAATGTTTTAAAAATTCAGTAGTTAATCCATCTATACCTGGTGATTTACTATTATTCATTTGTTTTAAAGCTACATCCATTTCCTCTAAAGTCAACTCATCCTCAATTAAGAATTTGTCTTCCTCATTCAGTTTACATATTTTATCTCTAATAATCACAAATAAAGAATCACAATCAGCTTTTTTGTAATTGGATTTATAAAGGTTAGAATAGAAAAGCAAAATTTCATTTTGAATTACTTTTTGATCGCCTGTTATAATTTCATTAATCTTAAGCTTACTTCTTTTTTTCTTTGTTTGTCTTTGTTTTTCAAGGCCGAAATAATATGATGAACTTTTTTCTCCGTTTTCAATCCACCGCGCTCTTGATCGAATATAAGCTCCATTTGCTTTTTCTGAATACAACTCATCTAGTTGAGATTGCAGTGACTGTAATTTTGCTGAATTTTCTGGTGATTCTTGTGTATTAACTGCCAATGAGTTTATTTCTCCAATCAGTTCCCTTTGTTTTTGTTTTCTCCTCACTGATAAAAATTTGCCTATATCAAATTATTATTTAATTATTTTGCCAACCTTTGCCACACTAAACTTAGCAATAAACAAGTTGAAAATAATACACAATAAACATGTCTGTCAAAACGATCTCAAAGGAGGCTTTTATTAAGCAAATCAAGGAGGTTGTGAACTGGCTTTTCAGTCCTGATACAAAGAAAGCTTTGTTGACTCCTGATTGAATTAATTCGAAGCCTCATGATGGTGATTCAGTGGCGTTTCAGTGTCCTGTTCATGAAATCCCTACACATCTGAATATTTGGGTTGAACTGTTCTGGAACAGTGTTGTTAATACAACTTAACCACTAGTTAAGATTTCTAGTCGTGTCCTCTTTTGGAAGGCCAAAAAAAGTAGTTTCGCTTTCACAACGAAACACACAGCGCCTTCACGACATGGCGGCGGCAACAGCAATACTACAGCGAGAATAAAAGTTACACCTTCTTCCTCTGCGTGAACATTTGGGTGGCGTTATGCAAATCTTCCCACACAGTGACATATAGATATGTGGGGGCGGGTTAGGAGATTTATCTTTTTTGCCACAGTTTTGGAAGTGTCTAAAATGATTGTACGCATATGTACAAGTCATTGGTGTTTGGCGATTAGTTTTTTTTAGTTTTATTAAGTTTTCCCAATACTTTGGGCAATATAGTGTATGTTTGGTGCGGTAAGGGGCCCAACCTCATATTCTTTCATAGGGCCCAAAATTGCTAGAGGTGCCCCTGATTCCCGCTTCAGTCAAAGTTCAGTTCAGTCCACAGCATTCGTACCAAAATGTTAAGAAAAAAATTCAACTCGTCCCAATAACGGCAAAAAAATTAAATAAATAAATAAATCAAAATTGAGGATTTAAAAGCAGAAAATGTGAAGCGTATAGTTTTATTTAAAGGGGTCATATGATGTTGCTAAAAAGAACATTATTTTGTGTATTTGGTGGACGAGTCTTAACTTTTATAAAGAATATCTCTTTGGATTTGAGACTTTAGTCTTTGCAACTTCAGGGATCTTATCTATTCACGAACAGCTTGTAACACTCCAAAGAGAAAGGAAAAATTGAAATTGCATTATATGACCCCTTTAAAAAATAAAGTTCAGCCCACAGCATTTGCATTGTGCCGTAATACTAACAAAGAAATACAAACCAAAAGTGAGTTAAATCTGATAAAACCTCCATTTAAATGCCCAGGTGTGTTTTCAAATGTGAAAATGATACGTGACCCTCTCTGTGAAATCCAGTCTCAAAATCTTATTATGAGATAACAAGCATCAAAGTTTGATTTCAACCATTAATTTCACTATGATTTCAATCTTTGTCATGGTCTACTCAGTCAATATAAAATATATCAATGTTACATTTTCACAGAAGGCCATTTACCTTATGAAGGATGATTTTATGTAGAAAGCAGTAAATCACCAAAAAATGACTTTAGCTGGGTCACATATAGACTTATATGATGAGAATGTAGGCCTACATATGAAGTAAACAATGTTGTTGTGTTGTTTGATGTGTGTTTTTGTGTCAGGGAGGAGAGATTGGTATTAACATCAACTGGAAGTGTAATCTGGACTATAATGTAACATACTGCAATCCCAATTACTTCTTCACACGCTTGGATGCTGCTTTTAAGAACAGCGTTGCCTCTAAAGGATATAACTTCAGGTAGCACACAAACACACATACTCATGCATCATTCTGTCTTTTCTGCAACTGCATCATCTTTTTGTCTCTTCCAGGTTTGCTAAATACTATCAGTCTGAAGATGGAACTGAGTGTCGAACGCTTCATAAAGCTAAAGCAATCCGCTTCGAAATAATCGTGTCTGGCAATGTGGGTAGATTGTATAGACCTCAATGCTATAAAGCAGTTTATGTGACATGGACTTGTGCGTGTCTAACTTTGCTTATTTGCAGGCAGGGAAGTTTAACACTGTGCCGTTTCTGATTAATTTGGTGACAGCTTTAACTTCAGTGGGATTGGTAAGACAATTGTGGCACACATTAATGCTGGCAAAAACATATTAGGCACATAATATCTGACTGGTGTATATTTTTGCAGGCTACTGTGTTCTGTGACATCATCCTTCTCAACTTTCATAAAGGGGCGGATGAGTACAAAGCAAAGAAATTTGAAGAGGTGCCAGAGTTGAGTTTAGTCATGTAAGTATGTAGAGATAAAATAGAGCGATGTCTTATCTTTCTGTCCTCTTCATGAACAGGTATCAGGTGTTGTGTCCAAGTCAGCAAACAACAGACTATATGAGGGAAGCCAGATGGCAATCAAAGCATTGGAGAAGAGCTCAAATGACTCAGGGACCTTTTCTATCGGACGACAGGAGTCACACAGCCCGCCAAACCAATGAGACTTTCAAATAATAAGGATTTGTGATTTTATGCAACAGTATACAGTAACAGTCAAGTAACAGTATACAAATCATCGTTTGTTTTAAGTCTGTGAACCTTTAGGGCTTGGTTTGATCAAACAAATTTAAATAAAGGCTTTCTTCAGTCAACCACAAACCCTGAGAAAACACACATCTATACATATACACTACCAGTCAAAAGTCTGTACACACCTGATCATTATTATTATTTTAGAATGAACACAACTTTGAAATAACACAAATGTAAGTACGATAGTTACGTAGTAATATTAAATATCATATTTCTTATCTCATATTTGAGCTTAAAAAGTATTAAAGGAGTTTCCATATATGCTGGGCACTGCTTTACATCTGGTATATATATCTCATTTTCTCAAGAAATTCACAAATGATCACATTTTACTGTATATTTCTATGCAAAATTTTAATTGAAGCTTCCTTAGATAAAAAGTAAGAGTTTAAGTCAAACCTTTGACTGATGGTGATTATATATAAAGAGTAATTAAGCAGCAGTACATTCAATTTACAAAGAACAGGAATTAATTCATTACGTAATAGATCATTGTTGAGCATGTAAAATGAACGAAGAAACAAAATGATGATGTGAGTATATACACTATTCCTTTCAGAAGCTAAAAGTATACATGGATATTTTGTGTGTTTAGTGTGAATTATTTGTCTAAACCATCTTGGTTTTCATACTGTTGACTTTAATTATTGAACTATGACCTTGAGATTGTACGTTTTGTTACCTTGGAAAATAAATTGCATTCTATTGTTATTCTTACTACATTTTACTTTATTTTATTGAAAAATAAATTCACTTAATGTAATGGCATATCAAATCGATGCTGGCATATCACAGTCTCATTAAAATTATTTTTTTTCAGAGTGTAATAATGATAATTGTCGATTATTTGTGTTCCTCAGGAAATACAGTCTCAGTTTATGCAAGCTGCAAAATTTCAAAGGTGGAGTCAGATGTGAAGAGATTTAAAATTTGTACTTTCCACTTTTGGGTTTTAAAGATACAATCCACTTAGGGAAAGAATGACGGGGAGAAGGTTCTTCCTGCCAATCATTATCATCATTTTCTTCATCATCATCATCATCATCATCAGACTCTGGCAAGTAGGTGGGCGGTAAGATGATAACCTCCTCGGAGAACCGAACGTGTCGAGTGTCTTCCATCCTCCTCTGGGAGAAGAAGAGAAATAACAGGATGTATTGTAAATGTGGACAATTGATTGCAATTTATTCACAAATTATAGAATGTGCTTATAATAGATTCATCAACTGAAAAGAACTGCCTTGTGAAATGGCCAGCTTTAGCATGCTAACACAACTAAAAGCCATAGTTGAACCATAAATCAAGATTCTGTCATCATTTTCTCACCCTCATGCCAACCTGTATGACTTTTATTGTGAAAAACAAAGGTGAATTTCTCAAGAATATATTCTCTCAGCCACTCTTTTCAGGGGTGTCAAGCTCCAAAATAACAAATAAATGGCTGCATTTATTTGATCAAAAATATAGTGAAATATTATTACAATTTAAAATAACTTCTATTTTATTACATTTCAAAATGTAATTTATTCCTGTGATGTAAAGCTGAATTGTCAGCATCATTGTCTTCAGTGTCACATGATCCTTCAGAAATCATTCTAATATGCTGATTTCCTGCTCAAGAAACATTTCTTATTATCATCAATGTTGAAAACAGCAGTTAATAATTTTGTGTAAACCATAATACAGTTTCAGGATTGAAAATGTATAATATAAAGTTCAACAGAACAGCATTTATTTGAAAGAAATTTTTTGTAATATTGTAAATATCTTTACTGTGTCACTTTTGATCAATTTAATGCATCCTTGCAGAATAAAAGTATTAATTTCTTTCAAAACAAACAAAACAAATTCTTACTGACCCCAAACCTTTGAACGGTAGTGTATAAGCTTACTGAAATGTATAAGGATTGTCCTCATATCAGTGTTAGTTTCTAGTTTCTCCGAAAATGAATTTTTGTAGTGACGCACATCGTTGTTCAAAAACAAGCTGAAAATTCAGCACCACCCAACAATCAATTAATCAACAATGGCACTAATACCACAACTATCACACGCGTCTCTGTAGTCTGTAGTAACAAACTCCCTTTATGTTCAAACCCAACACTTTAACCAATAAGTTCTAAATCATTCTTCTGTGGTGTGAATCAAAGTTACTGATCTTAATATTTATAAAAGCCAGCTGATATCAGTCAAAACTGGCTTATCTGAATGCATATTAGTTTCTGACATATCCTACCTTTTTGACCGCAGTCTCCAAAGTTTCAGAGGACTCTGAGTCTTGAGAGATTGAGTTCAGTGAGTTGAGGGGAGACGCGGGTGAAGGGCTGTGGACAGAGTTTGAAGACAGCTGTGCAGCTGTGAAAGAGCCGCCGCTCTCCTCGTCCTCCATCTCTTGTGTTGTGTGTTCAAACGATTCCCGGCTTTTTGTCCAGTGCTCTCTTTTTCGGCTCAGAGATCCATGGGATGTTACAGATGATCTTTTTATTGACTAAGAGAAAAGGAGGAAAGGAAATAAGAATTTTAAATACTAATAATAACACATTGCTTCTGCTTATAATGCGTATACTCTCACCTTAGCATATGAAAGGTCAAGGAGGGGTATAAAATCCTCTGTCCCATCTTGTGGCAGGTTATGGCTGGGGTCGGACACTTCACTAGACGTCGGCTGTGGATCGCTATGCTCAGTTGCCTTTGATTCATTTGGACCAAGCTGGGAAAAATGTGACTGTCCATTTGATTGCTCGTTGGGGTTCAGATTGGTGTTTTGTGACTGGTTTGTAAACGGGTCAGTTTGTAATGGATTTGTGGGGAGATCAGTAACACTCATTTGAGACATCTCGGTTTGTTGATCGGAGGCCATGTCTTGTTCAAAGCTCTCTGGAAGCGAAAGCTGAGTCGAATCTAAATGGGAATCGGTTGTGTCGTCATGAGTCCATTTACTTTGCAATTCTTCTTCACATGATTGGTTATTAGTATTTGGTAACTCTTTCGATTGGTGCATTTGGGTGCTGTTAACTGAGAGAAACTGAGCCCACTCCGTTCCGCTGAAGATCTCCTCCATTAAATTAGAAGTAGTGCCACATGAGAACTGACTGTCACTGACAAGAAGGATGAAAGATCACGTAAACAGAAAGCCAAATGAAAACAACTTCAACCAGGATGTGGCTTTAATAGTTACAATAGATCATTTTACTGGTTTAGCCCTAAGGGGTCACACATTCTTTCTTGATGAGACAGTTTCACATGAAATAGAAAGTGATTAATGGATCACACATGTGGAATGATAACTATGTCTGATGCATATTTCTAATGTCACTGGCTGATGTGTTTACCTCATGTAGCTGAGTGAACCAGGGCCATCTTCATCCAGCGCTCTGCTGATCTCTTCATGATGGATATCGGTAGACTCAGTGAGTGCTGTAGGAGTTTCATTTACATCGATGGGCACCAATAACGAAGAGCGATTACTCTGAATATAAACATAAAAGACATTTAACTTTTAATAATTCTATATTTTGCCTATGTTTGCCCATAAAAAGTCAGCCATGATGCTGAATAGTTTGGGTGATTGAATGCTGGCACACTGCTTTAAGGTTGCTAAGGATGTTTTTAGCACATTAGGTGCATTCTATTCAAATGTAAGTGGACTTAACAGAGTATGCACCATGTGAAGTGAGATTCCAGTCTCAAGGGAGCACGCATGTTCAGGCTAAACGGCACTGCAAATGGCATAGGGAATAAGGGTATATTGATACATCATGTCACAGGAAGAAGGAAATTTACCCACCAGTCATTGATAATCAGTCCAGTACATAAAGAAGTTTGAAGTTTAAAACAAAGGCACTTAGTCTCTGGCATTATTATGGAGTTTAATTAGTCCCAGGTGGGATTTGCCAGTGGCTCTATGAAGTGTGCGAGATGTGACTGTTAAAATGCTAATATCATGATTAAAGTTAAATAAAAGACATCTAATAAAACACACATTTATTTTTATATTAAACACTGCAACCAACATTTATCACCCATTTTACAGCTTTTAAATATATGAATTATACTGATTAAATTTATAATGATTATATTTTTCCAAAGATACTCATGGATGTATTATATAAATAAGTATATTACAGGAACGTAAGGTAATTTACTTTATATTTATTTACATAAGTATATTATGACATCAAACCATTAACTCCTCTCATATGCGTGACTTAAATGTCGTCTGTGTGCAATGATGTTGCAGTGTATTCGCATTTAGTCAAATTAAGCGAACTTGAACTGATATCTTATGCTCAGGGAATAGGGAGTTGTGTGCACTTTGTAGGGACCCTGTCAAATCAGGGCACAACTATTGTTATGCATTTGCCAAGGCATTGCTAGATGGTGCTAACCAATTTGTATAATTTTCACAACAGTGAAAGGCGGTTCTATGGGATCATTTCATCGTGCAGTAGCCTACACAATACAGTTTAACTTCAAACTGTCTTTGGCTGTATTAAATCAAACACAAATACTCACTTGTACTTCATTCTGCACTTGTCTTTCTCCATCATCTCTTTGTCTGGTCAGTGTGCTTCTGTGTTTCTCTCTCCATTTCTCTTTCACATTCTGAGCCCACCTTTTAGCCTCCCCCCACTTCCTCCTACTTGTCTTTGTCGTTTTTCCCGATTGCTCATGAAATCTGGTGCTTTCATTTCTCTCAATTCCAGCACCCCAACTCCACGTGCCACTTTGACCTCTGACCTCTGGTTTTTCCAACACTGTAGATGATGTTGTTAGCATTGGAGCTAAAAGATCAGGAGTGTTTTGGAAGGATTCTGTTTTGTATAAAGATGGCACATTTGAGCTGGTTTCCCCGTCCAGAGAAAACTGTTGCTTCTTCTCCGGCTCGGGCATCTGATCGTCTCCGACCCAGGAAGTGACATCACTAGTCCTCTCTGATGTAAAGTTCTTGTGTTCCCCCCAAATCAATGGTGAACGTTTAGGTTTACCAGAGAATCCTGAGTTGTTTTTACTGATCCTTCTGACCGGTTGTTTAGCAACAGGAGTCAATGCATCCTCAAAATGAGATGATTGTTGAGTCCAAGGATTCTCCCACTTATTCCAGACTGAGGTGCTTCCATCTGGCTCTTTAATGTTGGAACAAAACCCAAACTGATAAACTGTTGTTTTAGATGAATCTTCCACTGGTCCAGCATTACATTCTCCACACGGACTGCATGTTTGCATATCAGTGACTGAGCTACTGTTGGTCTGAGCATTCAGTCGTAATTTCTGAAGCATAGATTCCAATATTGCATGAGTGTCTGAGACAGGGTTCAGCTCCGCCATTGGACTCTATGGTACCACATGCGCACACATGAGTAGAGACAACTCACAGATATTGGGTATGTGTACGCATACAAGCAGACTCGCTCTAGACGCTCAACTTTCACCCATGATAGTTACTGGTAAAGCTGTACAGTTCCACAGATCCTTCATTTATATCATCATGTTAGTCCACACAAGTATTTATGTACATCAGTCATTCAGATCCTCTAGTTTTCCATCCGAGCTCTCAAAACCGATCTTTTCCTGATTTCTGAATGCTGCAGAAGGAAGGAGTGTCATAAAGAATAGTGCAAAAGCCAGAAAAAGGTGTGTCCAACACCCAGATGGACAGGTAAGACAAGTGTGTCAGGATGAATCATTTTGTATTTTTGTCACTCCCTCTGACCCGCCGCTGAATGGCTGAGGCACTGCGTCTTCAACAATCCTGAGAACATGTTGACGTCTTAATATGAAGTCACTGCTTTTTGAGAAAGTGGAGTCATTACATTTAATTGGTCACCCATTTTCTCTTAAGCAGCCAACAAACTGCAATTCTCTAATGTGAAATAACTTTTTTTATCATATCACTAATTGTAGTAATTATGGCATTTACAGAGGTGTAAAGTATTGGAGTAAATGTAATTAGTTACTCTACTTGAGTATCTTTTTGGATACTTTGTAGTTGCACGGAGTATCAAAGATATTAGCAACTTTTACTCTCTACTTCACTACATTTTTGAATGAGTATCTGTACTCTTTACTCCACTACATTTGAAATGAGTGTTGCAGTTACACATTACATTTTACATGGACCTAGCTTTTTCTGCACTTTTACTCAAGTATGGCTTTTAGGTACTCTTTACACCTCTGGGTATTTATGTACACTGCTCTAGATTTATATTCGTATGTATATAAGGTAAAATACAATGGAATGTATAGTTACAATTAAATTACTATGGTAATGTGAAATCAGACAGCTGTATCAAACATCAAATTAACGATGCAAAATTATGTAACCTTGAGTTAAATACTTTAAATAGTTTAATGACAGATTAACAGATGCATCAAACAATTCAGATGCACATTAAACAATATTATATCAACTTCCACTAAAATACACAATATTGCACTTTTTTTGAGCAGGCGGTATTGTGAAAGTGAGAATGTGCCACTGTTTTATGGTTTAACATAGGCAATATAAATCTTGAGGTGGTGCTGCTGTTACAGGAATTGTAAATTACTTTTAGTCTATCAAACAGCTGTGCATTTCTGTTCTTATTTTGATTTAAACTATAATGATTAATATTGTTGTGATGTTATTTAACTTTAAGCGGACCAGGCAGAACCTGGGGTGTATTCCAGAAAGCAGGTTATGTGACGTACCCGGGTATGTTTGAGGATAAGCGAGCGGATAACCTCAGCTTTCGGTTCCAAAATCGGAGGTAACTTTCAGGGTATGTAAGTAACCATAGTAACTTGCTCTCTGAAGATAACCTGCTCCGGAGCAGCTTATGTTCCAGGGTTAGTTCACTTCAGCGCTATACAACATTATAACATTATATAATATTACAATATGTAATATAGCCTATTTTATATATTAAAAAATCTAAATATATTAAAAAGCCTATTTTATATATTAAAAATCTAAATATATTAAAAAGCCTATTTTATATATCATACAAATAGGCTATATATATATATATATAGCCTATTTGTATGATATGTTAATGATGAAGCGCTAATATAAGTAATAAATAAGGTTATATATTATTCTGATATGGTTATTATATTTATTTTATTGGCATATATAACAGTTATCTGTATAAATTATAAAACACTATGACAAGGTAATGTTGTTGTATATATTTATTTATTACATTTTATATTATCACACATGGATCGGCATTGTCTATAATGTCTAAATTCTAAATCAAAATACATATCTGATGTGACTTAATATATAATTAGCATGAAACAAACAAGCAAGGTTTTGGGTTAATCAACCGAGAGTTCAGGGTTTAGCTGACGGTAAGTTAACCGTGCTTTCTGCAATACACCCCTGTTGCTCATATTTAACCTCTTTGCTTGCGCATTTTATGCTGTTCATTTCACATGCGTAACCTTTTGTGTATGGGCGCTTTGTTATGACGCAAACGCTGTCTATCTGATCCCTCGCGCTGATTGGCTAGAGCAGAAAATACGCGCCACATGTCGGATTCGAAGTAAACAGTGGCGCACTCCTGCCAAATTAAATTCTTGAATTATCCGCATATAATAATACGTTTTGTGTTTTTTGAATGATGTACCTTATGCTATGCGATAGCAGATAACCGCTCTTAACTTTTCTTTACGATCAATTTCCTGCGGTGAATACTTTATGCAAACTTTGTTTAGAAAGAATATTGTTGACAAGCAAAATATAATGGATTGTGTTGCAACCGGAGGAAACGTGAAAGGTGATAACTAAAGTAACTCGATTCATTAAATAAACTTAAAACGCAACGCTAGTGGTGTGACGTAACACAGACGCTTTCTGTCTAAACAGGCTTCTCGTGCACTTACATAAAATTACTTGTGAATAGAAGAATGCTGATCCACACTTGTTGTAGTTTTAGCAAAAGCCATACATTCCCTGTCAAGAATCGGAGAGGAGCTGTATTTGGAGCCGGTGGAGGATGGGGTATGTGTTTGTTTACAGTGTTTATGACTGTTTATGTTTGTTTAGCCAGATGTGAGGTCTTAAAACAATGAACTGTGAGGTCATGTGACTTGTGTGTGTCCTGTGTTTTTAGTTGGCCCTGCGGTCAGTCAACTCTTCCCGGTCAGCCTTCGCCTGCTTCCTGCTGTCTCCTCTCTTCTTCCAGAGATATCAGGCTCCTTCAGACCAGAGCTTTCGCTGCAAGATGCCCATCAAGGTAACATTTCCTGTTCCTGTTCCTTCCATCCCCGCAGTTCCTCTTTGTTTTTATGAGCGAAATACCTGTCCATTCATCACTTGTACATTCAAATGTGTCTATATATTAATCATTTGCACGTACAGACTTTTCAGTCAGGCATCAAAGCAAATTCTAAATGTACAGCAAAATCTTCTTGATGCAAATGTTTTCCTGCTAGTCTGTGTTTGTCTTGTGTTCTTCAGAGCGTTCAGGCTGTGTTCAAGTCCCTGGCGTCTCTGGACCGCTCTGTAGAAAAATGCCGTATTCAGTTGAACAGTGAAAAGAGTCGGTTGACCATAACTCTGCACTGTAAACACGGTAAAATGCATTTTTTGTTAGTAGAATTCAATGTCAAATATATTATCGCACAGCTCCATATACATTATATTGCCAAAAATATTGGGACACCCCCTTCTAATGAACAGGTTTGATTACTTTAGTAATTTCCATGAGTACATATTTTAATGTTTAAGCATATAATGCTATTCTAGGGAATTGTGTGCTTCTAATTTTATACCAAGCGTTTGGACAGGACCCGTTTCTATTCTAACATGACAATGCCTCTGTGTGTAAGACAAGGTTATGCCATATGATTGAGTCAGTGTGGAAGAACTGGACTGGTCTGCAGAAAAGCAAAGTCCTAATCCCAGATGAACACCTCTGGTGTGACTTTAAATGCAGACTTTGAGCCAAAACTCATCACTAAACACCAATGACTTGTACATACACTATATGGACAAAAGTATTGGGACACCCCCTTCTTTAGAACAGAAAAAGGCACTTCCAAAACTGTGGCAACAAAGATGAAAACATAATTCGTGTATTTAATAATTGTATTTCCATCTTTGTTGCCAGAGTTTTGGAAGTGTCTAAAATGACTACCCATTTGAACAAGTCATTTGTGTTTAGTGATGAGTTTTGGCTCAAGGTCTGCATTTAAAGTCACACCAGAGGTGTTCATCTGTGATTAGGACTTTGCTTTTCTGCAGACCAGTCCAGTTCTTCCACACTGACTCAATCAATCGTTTCTTGTTTAACCTTGCCTTACACACAGAGGCATTGTCATGTTAGAATAGAAAATGGTCCTGTCCAAATGCTTGCTATAAAATTCCATGGAATAGCATTATATGCTTAAACATTAAGATTTGTACTCATGGAAATGACTAAAGTAGTCAAACCTGTTCATTAGAAGGGGGTGTCCCAATACTTTTGTCCATATAGTGTATGAAGTTAGATATGCATGTATTAAACTTTACCTGCATACATACAGTATACGCACATAAAGCGAGAAAATCTCAAATGCTTGATTGTTTATATTGTCACAAAATGTAACTATATTACTGCTCAGCTCTAATCTATGAGACTATGAGGAATGAACATATTAAGATATAAACAGTTATAATATAGTATAAATATCATAGTATAAATATTAACAAACATGATTTTTTTGTAAAGCTGCTTTAAAGTGAGTATTACTTGATTAACTTTTGTTATGGCATAGTAATCAGTCAGTGATACATTTTTTTTTCTAAATAAACTTGAGTCAAATATTGCATAGAAATGGCATATTTTACAGAATGATCACCTAAAGTGTGTGTGTTTATTACAGGGCTCTTGAAAACACACAATTTGTCCTATCAGGACTGTGAGAGTTTGCAGGCCGTGTTTGATAAAGGGAGCTGTGCAAACGTGCTACAGGCTCAGCCCAGGTTTACATTCATTTTAATACCTCAGTATTACAGTAGTCAACATTTGAAGTGGATCAAAAGAAAAAAAAAGTTCATCAAAGTTGACCTAAGACAAGAACGCTTTTAGGTTTTAGGACAACTTTGATGAAAGGTTTTGATCCACTTCAAATGTTGACTAGTGTAATATCGATACATTTGCATTTCCATTCAGAGTCTGTTTAATCATTTTCTGTTGTCCGCTGTAGGTTGATGGTGGACACAGTTCTGCATTTCCCTCCATCTCTGGAGGAGGTGAATCTGTCTGTGAGCAGTGATCGCGTGTGGCTCAGGAACCACGTGGAGGATGATGCAGGTATCAGCCATGTCAGACTATATTCTGCTGATATGCATGAAAGGAATCAAGTCAAACAAAGTTTTTCCTCTCTCAGACTCATCACGAGCAATGTTGACTGAACTGTGTTTGAGCTCCGAAGAGTTTGATCATTTTGCCGTCGGCAGTCAGACCAGCGTCACCTTCTGCCTCAAAGAGCTCAGGGTGAGTGTGTTCTCACACAAACCACAAACATTCACATATTCAATCCCCAAAGGCTGCTGTGAAGACAACACATCTAGCACAATGTCACAATTTTCTGAGTGAAACGATATTTAAGGCCCCAATATCCACCTTATTTTTCCAGTTTTATCCGTTTCCAGTTATCTGTACAAAACAGCTTTCTATGCTGCTTGATATTGCAAACTGGTATTTCTTATCATATTATTTTAATGTATTGTCATAATTATAAACACAATGGTTTTTAGTGCAAATAGTTTGATTGGATCTCTCTCTCTGTCCCTCCCTATATATATATATATATTTATACATTTATACAACAGTTCGTTCTGGTTCTCAAATCTGATTGGTTGAGAACCGTGAGATATTGTACTGGTATCGCTACAGGAACGCCCTTTCACAATTTTGTATCACTCCGCTTATTCTAGCCGGGTCTATGTTTTTTATTATTATTATTCACTGAGCTAATCGTAGAGTACGTTAGTTAATATAAGAAGAAACGTCTAGCTTTGCGGTCTCTCTCTCTCTCATTTGGATGCACGTCTTGCCGCATTGTTTCTCTCTTATAACCTCATTATTTCTCACTAATAACCTAACCGAAGCAGCACATGCCCTTTATACGAATTCTAAAAGTGACGTATGTTTAACTGTCAACTGGAGCTTTGAATCCATGGCGGAAGGAAGTAGTTCCGCACAAAAGAGGGTTTTATTAGGCACTCCCGTTGTTTCTTGTTTAATTACACACATGGTCCGTCAAACTGTTGTATAAACGCAATATCACTCTCGTACTCGAGCAATACCGGCTCTATATCAGCGGCTGTGATTGCCTCCGGCACTCGGCCTGCGGCCTCTGGCCTAATCACAGCCACGCTGAATAGAGCCGGTATCGCTCTTGTACTCGAGTGATATTGCTCATATATACACACACACACACACACACACACACACACACACACACACACGTACGTGAAACCACCTACACTTCTAGAATCAATACAAAGTAAACACTACAAAGGAAAAAAACCTAACTGTTCGATCTAATATAAAAAAAAATAAAAATTCTTTACGGAAGCCAGAAACATACTTTACGCCAGTATGCAGACAGGAGTGCATGCTCAACACAACAATCAGGCTCTCGTACTCGAGTGATATTGCTCATATATATATATATATGTATATGTGTGTGTGTGTGTGTGTGTGTGTGTATAAATATATTTTAAAAAGTTATTTTAGAGCCAAAAATTATATGACATTTTGATGAAAGATTTTTTGTTGTTGTTTTTAAATAGCATGATTAATTGTGCACAAGAAGATAAGGGACAAAAACATAAATGGGGTCAAATTTAATTAAATTAAATTTTTTACTTTTGTGTTTTTCTTGAAGTAAATCCAAAGTCAAGAATGGATCTTAAACAAAAAAATAAAGCTGTTTTATTTATGAATACATTTTAACCTTGATTTTGCTATTAAAATAGCTATAGAATGCTTTAGCATTAAAACAAACAATTTTTTTTATCTCTCTGGTTTTCCATCAGGGTTTGCTTGTATTTGCTGAGTCGTCTGGTCTTCCAGTTTCTATGTATTTTGATGAGCCAGGCGGGTTAGTTTCTATTTGCTTATTATGACCTATAGCCCAAGTTCACCTTTTTATTCACTTTATTTTCAAATAATTAAAATTTATATGCATGCTACCAATCAAAAGCTCGGATATGTAAATTGTTTAAATATTTTTTTTTAAATATGACTCACCAAGGCTGCTTTTATTTAATCAGAAATACAGGAGAAACAGTAATATTGTTAAATATTATTACAATTTAAAAGAACTCATTACTATTTGAATATATTTTAAAATGTAATTTATTCCTGTGATGCAAAACTGAATTTTCAGTATCATTACTCCAGTCTTCAGTGCCACACGATCCTTCAGAAATCATTCTAATATGCCGATTTGCTGCTTGAGAAATATTTTTTATTATTATCCATGTTGAACTCAATCGTGCTGCTTGATAATGTTTTAGGATTCTTTAATAGAAATTTCAAAAGAACTGCATTTATTTAAAATCTTTTGTAACATTGTCTTTACTCTCACTTTTGATCAGTTTAATTTGTCCTTTCTAAATAGAAATATGTATTTATTATAAAAAAAAAAACTTACTCCAAACTTTTTAAATATCAGCGTATTTGTGTATTCTCACCTGTGTGTGTTTGTGTTTAAGTCCAGTTATCCTGAGTGTAACAGACAGTGTTCTGGAGGCTAATTTTGTCCTCGCTACACTCTCAGAGGACTCGCATCCAAAGAACCACGTCAACTCCAAACGGTATGTAAAATCATAAAATATTGACCATAATCTTAAAAGCTTTATAAAGAGTTATATTTGGTACTTAAATACTTATTCCTCTCAGCCCTGACTCAGAACAGCCACCAGACGACTTCATGAGCGACAACATGGACTCGTTTCTCATCGCCATGGAGACCAGCGAACTTCCTGGACTGTCACATGTCCCCACATCCCCACCACGACCCACCAATAATAACAGAAAGCACTCCTTCAGTGAAGAGGAGGAGGAGGAGGAGGAAGCACTTGCAGAAGGACCTCCCAACAAAAAGGTACAATCATCATTTAAATGAATCATTTAAAAATATAACACCTAATTCCCAGATCCCACTATTATTCAGTCCCTGCTTTCTTGTCTTTCAGTTTTGTTCACTTTTCTTCGGTTCAGTTCTGCCCACTCCTTCTCAGTTGCCCAATCAGACCATGCAGAGCCAGGAAATGCTGGCAAGTGACAGTGAAGACGAAAATCAGACAGAAACATCATAACCGCCCATCGATTGAACAATGTGGAAAAAACACTCCCACATCCAACCTCACAAAGACTGCTGAATGCATTTACACACAAATGTCTCCTCCTGATTTTATTTTTCTATGAAAATAATTATGGTTTTAAACCAAGAGATGAAGCAGTGAATATAACAAACCACATCAAATCATTGCACAAGTCACATTAAAACATCTCACTCCCACTGTGGAATACAAATATGTGATTGAGTCTCTGATTATTTAAAAATATCCGTCAGAAAAAGGAGCAGAGTTTCTCCTGGCGTGAGACGTCTGAGAGTCACTGTTCCCGGGGGTCACGGCATTATTAGCACCCTTCCTGCTGAGCACCTGGAAGCTCTTTCCTCTTGTCTGAGGCTTCTTCCTTTCTTTAGCTTTGTCCTTTTCCTTTTCCTTCTCTCGTTTCTTTCTGTCTTTCTCTTCTCTTTCTTTTCGCTCTTTCTCTCTCTTCCGCCTCCTCCTCTCTTTTGCCGTCAGCTTCTCCTCTTTCTCGCTAAAGTCCTGGATGAGGATTTTGGGGACGGGGGTTTTATTGGTCTCCCCTCGGAGACGGCGAAACAGACCCAGACGTTTTGGAGGGCCTGACTTTGTTGGTGAGTTGGGCTGAGCGTCTGTGTCTTGAGTCGGTGAGGGTGTTGTCTGTTCTGAATGTGTGTGTTCTTGCTGCTGTGGCTCTTTGAAGGTGTCCTCAGAGAGGATTGTGGGATAGGAAACCCGCGAGCTGCGGAGGTGAGCTGGTGGGACATTTGGGTTTGGGGATTTTGAAGTTGAAATTGAAGAGGGGGACTCTAACCCCTGGCTGTTTCCTGGTATTGCACATTCATTGTTACGAGGGTTGCCAGATTCAGCGGCACAATCCTCGGTTTTACACTCAGTGTTGCCTGATCCAGCGCTTACATGCTCTTTGCTGGTCTCTGAGTTTTCAGATCTGGTTGTGATATGATCTTCTTTGTAATGTGGATTGCCAGATCCAACTGCAGAATCCACGATATTGTTCTCAGGGTTGCCAGATTCACTTGTAGACGGCACATCATTGCATTCTGGGTTGTCAGATCCAGTGGTCACATGCTCTCTATTGGTCTCTGAGTTGTCAGATTCAGTTGTGACATGTACTTCTTTGTGATCCGGGTTGCCAGATCCAATAGCAGAATCCACCATATTGTTCTCTGTGTTGCCAGATCCAGTTGTAACTTGTACATCGTTACATTGTGGGTTTTCAACAGGAGAACCAATTATATTGTTCTTTGAATTGTCAGATCCAACAGCAACATCCATGCCATCACTTTCTGTTTTTTCAGTTTCAGTGGTAACATCTGTCATGTTGCATTCAAGGTTGCCAGATTCAGTTGTAACATGCACATCATTGTTTTCAAGGTTGCCATCAGCAGAATCCACGTCACTCTGCTCTGGGTTTCCAGATTCACTTATAACAGGGACACTGTTGCTCTCTGGGTTGCCAGATCCAGCAGCAATTTCCAGACTATTGCTTTCTAGTTTGCCAGAATCAGCGGTAATATCTATTGTGTTGCATTCAAGGTTTTCTGATCCAGGAGCAGCATGTATTTCATTGCTTTCTGCATGGACAGATCTACAACTATCATCCTCTACATTGTTTGTGAGGTTGCTTGATTCGTCAGTATTGATTTCACAACAAACTATGTTTTCAGATTTATTTACTTCACTGATTTCTTTATCACATGTGCCAACAGAGTGTGTGGATGCTGCACCCTCTTCCTGAGGTTCAAGGATGTTGGTGTCATCAGCAGAATCCACTTCACTCTGCTCTGGGTTGCCAGATCCTGCTGCATCTTCCACAGTGGAATCTATTGGACAATGCTCCAACTCTCTGGAAGTAACAGTAGTATCCATGTCACTGTGCTCTTGGTCGCCTGATTGGGATTGCTGTTCGGGATCAGTTGGTCCATCCGGATGCTCAGTTTCAATTTCTCGTTCAGTTTTTAAAGAGAATGATGTTAGCACTATTTCAGGTGGTTGCAATGTCTCTTTACCACTATGAGAGGGACTATCGCTCTCGTCTAAGCTTGTATCTTGTCTCTCATCATCTTTCTCTTCACACATGTTTGAAGGGTCTGATATCTCTGTGGTCTCCTCAGGGAGAAGATCAAACTCTTGCTGAATCCCTTCCTCCTTGTCTGCATCAGTATGGTTTTCACCAATAAGCCGAGTCTCCTCATCTTCCTCTATAGCTGTGTTAATGAACAAATCTTCTCTCTGCCTTTCTGAATGTTCTAGTTCTTCATGTTGATCACCAGATGTTTGAGACCTCTCTTCCTCCTGAACAACATGTATCTGTGCCTCTTTCTCTGGGATATTTTCCTCATTTTCTAAAGTTATTATGGTGTTTGGCAACCTATCTTCTGCTTCTTCTTGTTTGCAGTGTTCTGTTTGTATTTCTTCTTCCTGGATGTTGCTGTCTGGTTGTATTTCCTCTTCCTGTTTACTGGAGTCAGTCTGTATGTCTTCTTCCTGTGATGTACTTTCTTCACATGGCTCTAAAATTCTCTCAGTCTCCAGAGTCTGTTCATCTTGACACGTCTGTTTGTCTGTATTCTGTTCATTTTGATTTGTTGGTGCTTCTGTCTTCTGATCATCTTGATTTTTGTCTTTTTCTATATTCTGTTCATCCTGATGTCGTTGCGTTTCTGTACTCTGTGCATCTTGATTTGTGTCCTGTATATGGTGATGTGTCTGTATGCTCTCCTCAACCACACAACCAGCGGTCCTTTCTTTCTCATCACCTCGTGTTGTTTCTAAATGATCCTCCTCTTGGTTCAAAGAGGTTTCTGTATGTTCTTTCTCAAAAACATCGCAATCAATGCTGGAGGACACCACCACTGAGATTTTGGGATGTGTGTTGTGATCTTTGTGTGAGCAGAGCTCGTCTGCTAGCCTGTCCCGTTTGGCCCTTTGCTCCCCAACGATACCGCACACACTCCTCCTCCTCACCTCCTCATCGTCGCTCTCCTCCATCACGCTTCGTGAGAAATTTCTTCCCCCTCCGTCCCACTCCTCCGTGTCAGTCTTACTGCTCCTCTTCCTCCATTTCTTGCGCAGAACCAAAGGAGAAAGAGAAGAATGTGAGCGCGTGAGAGGAAGAGTCAGGCTCCCCTTCGGTCGCTCCTTCTTTTCCTGTTCCTTTGGTTTATCCTGTGCTCTCTCCCAAACCATCCGGTATCCGTGACATCGCCCTCGCGGGTCAAAGGTCGAGTTTGGTCTCTCTTTTTTCCATTTCTCCAGCTCTTTCTCAGTTTGTTTTTGCAGGTCCGCCAAGGACAGGGACACGGAACATACCTGAGGATGTAACAGTGGTTTTGAGTAAATAAGTCTGTCAGGACTTAAGGCCTGTTCACTCCAATACAAATGTTTGGAATTAACTTTTTGGCGTAGTCACATTAGGGGTGTGCGATATATATCGTCTACGATAATATAGTAATTGTTGTTTAAATCATATGCGATAAGCCATTATCGAGTACATCGCAAAAACCAAACAATTACACACCAAGAGAGTGCACGCACACTATGAGATGTAGGTTAGACTACTGCGCAACCACGTTTAGAGTTCACGCTTTCACTGCCTGATTTAGACTATTATTTAGAATTACCCAAAATTCAAGATAAGGGGGCATATATGCCCCCGTATGACTTTTACATGTCTTTTATATTTATATAATATGATATAGTTAAGGGGTTAGTTCACCCAGAAATGAAAATTAGCCCATGCTTTACTCACCCTCAAGGCATCCTGGGTGTATATGACTTTCTTCTTTCAGACGAATCCAATCGGCGTTATAGTAAAAATGCCCTGGCTCTTCCAAGCTTCATAATGGCAGTGAATGGGTGTTGAGATTTTGAAGCATGAAAAAGTGCGTCCATCCATGATAAAAAATACTACACATGGTATACTATAACTCCTGATTGTGTTCGTCTGATAGAAGAAAGTCATATACACCTAGGATGGTTTGAGGGTGAGTAAATCGAGGGCTAATTTTCATTTTTGGTGAACTATCCCTGTAATGCGTAAAAAAACAGCAGACGGTCTAAATGTAAATGCATATTCACTCTCTGACAGTAGGTGGCAGTTTTAGAAAAACAGAAGTGCACTGGTCACCACGGTTCACAGGACAATAAAGAAGTCAAACAGTGTTTAAATGTTTTCAAATATTCAGTTTTCAGATTTTTGTATTCATTATGGTGTTTATCAAACAACACCAAATACATGAGTACAGAGACAAGCAGAAGTCAGGTCTCAATCAACTAATAGTTAAACTAAGTACACGCGAACAGCATTAATTTAAAATATGTATATAAATGCTTACTATGTAGTGCATGATAAAATAAACTGGACAAAAAATTTAACTTGATAAACCACAATAAATTGAACATAACTGAAATGTTTATACATTGAACACGTAATTAAAGATTGTTGTGAATATTGTCATTATTGTGTAAAGCAGATGAGTGTTGTATAGGCTAAGGCTAAGCTATCAGGCTAACCGGGTATCTGCATGCAATGCTAGTACATAAGCTAACTAAAACAGATATTGATGGTCGTTATAACGTAGTTATCATAATGTGATTTTGTTTCCATTAAACGTTCTTGGAGTCTACGTGAACACTTGGGGTCTTAATGGAGACACGATTTCAAAGGAGAAACCAATTCTCACAACACCAGTTCTTATTGGTTGGCCAGTTTTCTTTGCAGTGCCATGGAAAAGAGATTAGTAAAAATCTGTAGCATCGATGGCGTGCGAATGTATGTGACATTCAAATTCAAAAATCGCACCAAATTCCGCACAGAAGATTCATTATGGTGTGAACAGGCCTTTATTCAGATGAGCTGAGATAATCAGTAATATTACCTCATGGATAAAGGCATCAGCCTGCTCATGTTGGACACGCTGTTTAACACCTCGCAGTCTCTCCAGCGTTTCCATCTGTCCGTCACACTCCTTTCGCAGCCGCCCTTCTCCCAGACATCGGCGCACCAGCACCACAGCGACCTGAAACAAAACCCGCACACCTGCAACACACAAGCTGTGGTCAATGCATGGACTTCAACAACAGCTCAACACGGCAAGAGGTGTAATAAAGGTGCACTATCTATCTATCTATTTTAATGAATTAATACTTTTATTCAGCTAGGATGCATTAAATTAATAAAAAATGACAGTAAAGACACATTCATCGAGTAGGAGTACCAGAAGTAAAAATCCTCTCCATTTTCTCCATGAAAATGGTTGGCTGGTTTGATTCATGTCATAATGCTTTAACAAAGACTTTTTTGAAAGGGAAAATACTTTTACTTCACTTTTTTTGTTGCAGAATAAAGTGCATAAATAGGAAAAAATATAGCAACAATTGCATCTGGTATCTAACATTTTTTGCATGATTCACCATCCAAGCCAATAGGTGGCAGTATAACGTCTATAACCAAAGTCAAACCAACAATTACTAAGTGCACCTTTAAATCATGCACATATATAGTTGAAAACAAACCATAGCAGAAAAAGAGATCCCAGACTCTGAGCAGAGTGTCGAAGGGCAGGTGACGGCTGTACAAACACATCAGCCAATCAGTGGCGAACATCAGAGGCTCCACCCCCTGATTCTGTAGGTGTTTGTGTGCGGCTGGACACAGTTTTTTAAAAATGCTTGAGAGAAAAGCAGCATCGAATAAAACACCTTCCTGAAGAAAAAGAAAAACAAAAGCCTATTTATAACTTTTAACACACATTTAACAGTTGTTTTTATGGTTACTGTAAAGATGCCCTACCAGCAGAGGGCTGTAGTATCCAGGGAGGTAGAGCTCACTAATCTGCACCAGACACCAGAACGCCTCCTAAAACAAAGCCAACAATTAGGCCATGTTAAGCATCAAGCTTGCAAGCAAACAAACTAATTCTCCAGTAGCCTAAACATACAATTTCTGGGATAATAGCTGGACACCACTCATGGAATTAAACACTGAAGGGACCATCTGAGGTTTATCCCCTCCTAAAAATATCATTAAAAACCACGCTGTGTAATGTAAATAATATAATAGGCTGTCAAGGCTATTTTATTCACTTTAAACATCGGATGAAGTGATAATTTTCTCTTTAATAGAAATAATGCTGAGTCATTAATTAATTAGTCATAATAAAAAAAGTTATGATAAACCAATGTATTTTTCCATCAGTCCATTATGTTTATGATTATAACATTACCTACTTTGTTTGGTAGCTTGTTTAATACTGTGAACTGATATTAGGCTATTGAAGATCTACCGTTGTGTTGGGTTTTGCTCAATATGATGTTAAGTGGCAGATCTTGCTGCAGTTGAATATCTGAGACGTCCTCGGTCAAATTTATTGGTTTATAATGTTGGCCAGATAAAATGACAGAGAAAAAAACAGACATATGAAATTTACGCACATAGGTGAACTATCCCTTTAGAAAATAGTGATAATGTGGCAGTAAATGGTAGTACATTACTGTTTGAAATTGTTTATCACTGCATAATTTGTTCCACATGCTTTTTTTTTTAAAGTAAAAAGTATGAGGTTCAGTAATATTTTTTAAAATAAATGAATTCTTTTATTCACCAAGGATGCATTAAATTGATCAAAAGAGACAGTAAAGATGTTTAGAATTACAAAAAGATTTCTACTTCACAGTACATAAATGCTGTTTTTTAAAGTTTTATTCATCAAAGAATCCTATAAAAAAAAATTAACTGTTTCCACAAAAATATAAAGCAGCACTGTTTTCAACATTGATAATAATAAAAGAGCAGCAAATCAGCATATTAGAATGATTTCTGAAGATCATGTGACACTGAAGACTGCAGTAATGATGCTGAAAATTCAGCTTTGATCACAGGAATAAACTACATTTGAAAATAAATTAAAATAGAAAACAGCTATTTAAAATTGTAAAAATATTTCAGAATATTACTGTTTTATTGTGCTTTTGATCAGATAAATGCACCCTGCATAAGAGATTTCTAAAAACATCAAAAAATCTTACTAGCTGGTAGTGTACATTATAAATGCATCAAATGTTGCATATTATTTGGTTATTTATTCTGTTATAGCTCTGTGTCGTTTACTGTATAGCCAGGTAAATAATCATGACAGAAGCAGTACCTCAGCAGGCATGTTCATCAGAAGGACAGCAGCCACTGGACCCTGCGCCTGACAGTAGCCCTCGTCTGGACGATACTGAGTGTACGCTTTCAGGACCTCCAGCAAGTCCTTCTGACTGCTCATACAGACACCAGACAGAAGCAGACACCAATGAGAAAGGAAGCTTTATGACTAATGCTATAGAGCACATTGCAAGGGAAGGGAAAGGCAGTACAGTACCCATGGCCGTCTTTGGACTGGAACATCTCATGGAAGGGAAACTGTCTGTCTGTGTCTCTTTTGATGATATCGGTCCATCCCTGATGATCTGGAGCTTTAACTAGACGCTAGACGAGTCGCAGAGGAAACACAGGGCTTATATAAGAGTATAAACAATATGATACAAATATAACCAGTCACTTACTTCGTAGAGTTTGTCATTTTTTTCTTTTCTATCCTTAGCTCCACAGAGCAGTGGCCAGCCCTTTGCCCTGACAGATGCTGGGATGCCCTTCTGACACTGACCTTTGACCTGAGACAAAGGAAGAGAGCTGAGCAATGCAGTCGGCTATTGTAAGACTCGTTAGCAAAAAAGTAAAAAATATTGGATAAAACATTACATTTTTTAGTAATCACCTATAATAGCTTTAAATATAATGAGCCCAAATCTTTTTTTAATGATTGGTCAAGGTACATAGAGGAATTTGGCATTCATTTGCAGCCTGCAGTATTTGACATGCAACATCCTGTATCGTATGTAGGCCGACTGACAATGACACATGATAATCATCAGATGAATCAATGCTCAAAGAATCAACCGAGATCATTAATGATCAGCTGAATACATTTATTTTCAAAACTAGTTTGATGGTTTGGTATGTCACCACATCTAATTCAACCAGGAGACTATTTTTCTTTTGAAAAGCTTGTGAAATGACTGGGCAACTGACACATCCCTAATTCAATAACTGATTATTGATTTATCAATTTCTAGATCCATAAATAGGCCTCTACAGTTTACAGCTGTTCAACTTAGAAATAATCCGAATGTTATTATTCTTTCTCTTCTCTGTCCCTTGTGAAAAAGAACGGTTTAATTGTATAGTATGTGCAGTTACAGTGTACTTCTACTACTATTTAAAAAAAAAACCTACTAGCAGATATATTATATAATATTAATGAAATAAAAGGGCACTTAAGTGTACTTGAAAAAACTAAACTTTCATGATAGTTTCTTAACTAAAATTTAATTTAAACAATGTTTTACTTTAAAGTACATTATAAATAATGTTTGTCATGCTTGACAGAAGTAGCCTACATTTATCTGGATATTACTGATGTTTTGACAAATGTAGCACACATGTAAAGCACTTGATTACAATTTTAACTGCATAGGTTTTTGATAATACATTTAATGTACTGAAATGCAACTTCTTCTTTATAAATTTGTTATTACTAATACATTTAAATTACATGACTCACGGGTTTCAATAAAAATGATATTAAAGTATAGTTTAGTTTTACCATAAATGTTTTTCAGTACATTTTGAAATTAGATATAAATATGTACTTAAGCCCTACTTAAGTGGGTCTAAAAAGCACTGTAAAGTTCAGCTACTTGCATTTAATATACATTTTAAACTTTAATACATTTTCATTTAATTTCACTTAACATGTGATTAAGTGTTGAAAACATTACATTCAGTTTGCATTAAAAGTATATTAGTAGTAGTAGTAGTAGTTTTTTTCGGTAACACTTTCTATGAAGCCCATATTTATAATACATTATAAGGGTATTCTTAAGGCATTATAATGAATGCATAATGCATTATAAAAACCCTTATAATATGTTGTATCATCTTATGAATATTCATAAGAACAGTTTTAATGTTTTATAATATTTAATTATTTGTGGTTATAGCTTTTAAGAATATGATGATTTACAACACACAGTGAACATGTTGCATCCACTTAAGTTACAATGGATTATATTTCTCATAGTTATAATGTATTATAAGTCTCATATCTTGCCATCTTTCTTATGCTACTTTACTTAAAGCCATCAAAGACCACTTATAAGTATAGTAATAATAATAATAATATTTTTTTTTTCTCAAACAGCCATACGATCAGATATCAGATCAGATGAATGTGTAATAAGACATATTTGCTTTGAACTATTTTTAATGTAATATCAGTTTGATTATTTTGACGGGTCCCCAACAGACAAACTGACTACAAGTAACTTTGCAAGTACGTCGACATTCTACCAACCCTATCCTTAACCTAAGCCTACTAATACTCTAATGAGAGTTAGTTGATATGTAGTTGCAAAGTTGCTTATAGACTAGGGGGACCATCAAAATAAAATGTAACCTAACATATAAACATTGCATTTTTTCAGCTGAAATTTTTAACTTGCTCACATCAAAATTAATATTAGCCTCACAGGGAACACTCAAATAACACTCCACACCTAACCACTTACAAGATGTAGTAAGATACTGTGCAGATCTTAAATAAACAATGTCAAGATATATAGTCCATTATAAATGTAAAAATAAATTTTATATGGTGTTCATTGTGTTATAAATAATCATAATCTTAATTTATAACCACAAATGTGTACGCATTATAATGTATTATAATTGTTGTTATGATTATTTATAAGATGATATAACATATTATAAGGTCTTTTATAATGCATTATGCATTCATTATGATGCCTTAAGAATACCCTTATAATGTGTTATAAATATGGGCTTCATAGAAAGTGTTACCTTTTTTTCTTTAAAGTATGCTAAAGCGTACTTGCTTTTCCACAAGAGGTTGGCACAAAATTTCTAATTTTATCATTGAACGACTAAAACAATGTGCACTTGATTTAACTTTTTTTTTTGAGGAAAAGTAGTGCATGGCCATGCAAATCTTGCCACCACAATGTTAGAGTTAGCCTGACAGTGCTTTTCCATGTGAATTATACATTCCAACTGATAAATATGAATTTGTTTTGTCTTTATATTTTCTATCATAGTGCTTAGATATTGCTGGGACAGTTTGAATAAAAAAATGTCTGAATGATATTCTGGTCCCTAGATATGGATGGGGCCCACAAGTTAATATTTTAAATGTGCCAGATAACCTTTGACCTTTCTTATTATATACAATGTTACACACAAGTATACAGCAGCAAGACAGACACACCTTGTTGCTCTTTTTCTCCATCACTTGCTCCCATTGAGTCATGAGGCTGAGCCACTTGGACTCTCGATGTCTCACTAACTCAGGACATGGACCATCCCTGTCAACAACACACACAATCAGCAACACTACACTCACACAGTCCAGCAGCATACTTCACTGTCACCATCACAAATAACACACCTTTACCCTGCTTCCTCACTCACTCACTCACTCTCACTAAAGCGCGTCCCCCATACCAGAGCAAAGCATGAGTGTCACAAGAGGCAAACACACAGAAAACAGGAAACCACACTCTGACAGGCTAGAAATCACCATGGCAACATGACAGGATGTTGAGAAGGAGAAAATGAGAGTAAGAGGTGCGGAAGGTAACGGTGATTTATAATCATGAGTTATGAATTATCAATACTGGTAATACAGGATTAGAAGCGCCTTACAAAAATGATTTGACCACAGATTATATATTTAATCACACACACTATGCTCAACTAGGGCTTACAGCATACAAATACAGTCACACACACTTAAATCAGGTTCCACCCAAACTCTGAGCCGTGATGAACAGACATCAACACTGACCTGTCAGTTTCTCCATTCCCTAGAATGAAGCCAAAGCGGTTCGTCTCCACAACTGTGACCTCCGGCCCATGATTCCCCTCCTCATCCTTGCTATCGTCTGGTTTAACAGACATCTATGTGTGTATGAGAGAGAAATGCATCCAGAAACATGATGCCATGTTTGATAACGAATGGATTTCTATGTCAGTCTCATTTCTGTTACCAAACAAGTGCCATTTTAAAAGTAAATTCAGTTGCATGACACAATATACATGGCACTGTATTATGTACTGATGTTTAACCTGTAGCATGCATTGATTTGGAACTGAACTGTATTTATTAATGCACATTAAGCACGGAGTCATCATTAATACAGTAGAACAACTGAAAAACAGAGTCAATTGTGCGATAAAAGTCAATAAAGCAAAAGCTACCTTCACTCTTCTGCCAAAGTCAAAGGTGCCGTTGTCCTCTGATGGGAGGGAAGACAACCAAGACAAAGACTTCCGCTGTAAAGTCAGCTAGTGTGTGGTTGTGCATGTGTGTGTGTGCGTTTGAATAACTGATGGTAGGAAGAAAGGGCCTGGGCCTCCTTTACTATGAAAATCAAATAGCCCAGTGATTTCTTGCGTTAACCGTTGTAAGGAACTGAAAGTGCAGTTTCACTATAGTGCCCTGTGGTGATGACATACATCAGGTAGCGTCACATTAATCGAGAGACTACATTGAATATTTGTACTTTATTTGTCACTCTGCAAGACTAGAGTGAAGGAGGATGAAGTGGGAAACTCTCTGAGAATTTGTCATTGGCTGTGTTTTAAATTATATTCCATATGGCTCATATCACAATATTATTTTAGAAATACCTGAGCTACACCATGCAGATCAAAAAGGAAGGGTTTCATACAAAACTTCAAATGCTTCCTCATTTGAAATTTTGTCCATGAAAATTTGCTGACTGGTAGTAAATGTGACTGCATCTTTATAGGCGGACAGCTAGTTATTTTAAAAACAATATTCAATTGTACATTAAAATTATGTTGTAAGTAAAATAAAAAGTAAAAGTTGTTACTTACCTGTTCTTACTTACCTGGTGAGTTTTTTTATTCAGAACAACATTAAAGGTGATAAATATAAACTGCTAAAACGAGAGGCTTAACCTCTTTAGAACTGAAATAATGGTTAATATTTCCAGATTGTCACATTTTCATATTAAAGCAACACATTTTTGTGTATTCTAAAATCACAGTCTTTTTTAATGTGGCCCACAGGTGTAATGTGTTTAGGGAGGAATCACAGCAGTGGGAGGAAACACTGGGGCAGTGGGAGGATCCTCTGATGCAGCTGTGACAGAATCCTCTTGGACCAGAGCAGCTTTAGCAGGAACCTCTGGGAGCAGGGAGGTTGAGAGAGGAGCTCTGGGACTGAAGCAGCCTTGAACACCAGCTCTGGCTGAAGCTACGACCGCAAACACTGGGACGGCCTTGACTGGAACTACTTTGCTGTTCTTTACCATCATGAGAGGAACCTTTGTAGTGGACAAGGACGGGTGTCAAGTGTGACTCGGTCAATCATGTCAGAAACCTCTTCTGGGGTTGCAACAGCAGCAGGAACCTTCAGACCGGGACAAGAAGCTCTGGAACAAGTGGCTCTGCAAAGGTACCCTGTGGAGTGACCTCTGTGGTGCCTCCGACTCTGACCTCAGCAGGTTCTGGAGCAGCAGCGTTCACACTGATTTCTGAAGCGGCCCTGACAGGATCTGGATCCGGACGCCGTGACAGGAACCTCTGGGGCGGCAGTGAGAGGAACTTGTGGAGCGGGCTTGACAGAGAGCTCTGGGACACTCTGGGTGACTCCATTATTAATAATATGATTGGATGGTGCAGTACTTAACAAACTTAACTAATTACAACTAAACTATTTACAACTCACATCCCTATTGGCGAGTAGTTCCGCAAGACGCTGTAGCGAATCAGCTCAAAGGGGGAATATGCATAATTAATCATAACTAGTTATAATTCCTACCAGTTTGAGTCAGAGGATCTCGGTAAATGGAAAGTCAAGGCCGAAGCCTGGCGCGAACTTAGGGTGTCCTTAGGAGCGTTCTAGCTCACATCTTACACAGAAAGGTTTTTCTATGAATTAATTAGAGAAGAGTCCATTTTTATGGGCATTGTGTGTCTTTCCTAAGAGGAAAATGAGTCTGAGTTTCTCTGCCTGCATTCCTTTGGGCAATAAAACCAGTGATATCAGCATTGGTTGCCATGGAACCAGAGGCCTGTTCTGCCTTTCGGAGGTGTTAGATGCATTTCAGGGAAAGGGTCCATAGACCCTCGTAATTGGCCCTTTGTTTAGGGGAGGGGGTGTTAGATATCATTTGTTAAATATAACAAATAGTTGTGTGTCTGATTGGTCCAAATGCTACAATGCTAAGGCTGGAGAGATGGAGAACTAACTTAACTAACTAAAACTAATCTTACTATTTACAATATGTACATATCCCTAGGCAAGTAGTTCTGCAAGATGCTAAAACTATCGCCTCAAGCCAAAGCACCAGACACAACCAAGGCCTGCCAGCCCCGCAAGACGCTAAAGCTGGAGAGATGAAGGGGTCACCTGTCTCAGTCCTCCAGACGCAAGACTGACCCTCTTCACCACGACCTACAGGACCTGAAACACAATTAGAAATTATACAAATTACACAAACGTGTACAAAAATACATCATGTGCAGTGTATATGGATTGACTATATAACAGTTGCAGCAGGGATTCTGATCACATCAAATCAACAAAAAGACAAAAACAAACAAATAATTTTAGCTTGTGTTAGACTTACTTTGAACCAGTCATGGGAGAGCATCTCCTCCAGATGAACCCTCTGCTCCGGGTCACTCTTTAGGCAACCGGGAATAAAACGGCAGCATTCTGTGCAGAAAAATGAGAGAAATTTCTGATTATTTCCTTCAACTTCACACCTGCTTTCTAAACTGAGAGATTCCTGCATTATCCATAAGGCCATTATTTATAAAGCCGCTGTTTTCTCTGTTTTGCATGATTAACATTAAGAATGCATGTTAAAAAAAAAAAAAAGCATACCCACTCTGAGCTTTGGTGGGTTTGTGGGGAGAGAAACAACAGAAGAAAGAAGCAAACCTCCGAAACCTGCTCTTTTCTGTCTCTTCTTCTTGGTCTTGTCTCCTCTCCTCCTCACCGATAGCCACAGGCGTCTCTTCAGGAGAGGATGGAGCTCCGTGTGGTCGGTGGGTGTCAGTGTTGTCCCTCCGCTTTCTCTCCACGAGACAGTCGCTGTCCCATAATCAGCACGATAAAATGCTATCAACAACTAAACTCACGGTAAACACTGTTGATAACACACTCTTTACTCGCCGCGAAGTGAGCAGCTGAGTCTCGCGCTTTATATCCCTTACCAAAAAGTAGTATACTTCAAGTTTATTTTAGTAAGTATACTTAAGTAAAGTTCAGGCCTATACTTAAATGTCATTTTAATTATATTTCTGAGAAGTACATAAAGCCCATTTCTGAGAAGTACATAAAAAGTAGATTAAAAGTATACTTTCCTATTTTTAGTTTAAAAGAAGTATACTAATAGCACACTTGAATAAACTTCTTTTTTGTAAGGGATATTCCCGCGGCACTTTCTGAATTCCTCTATATCATAAGAGCTCAAACAGAATTTCTGTTCAAATGTTTTTATTCGCGTTTTAGCAGAGGATCTTTTGTAGCTACACTTAAAAAAATGCAAACACATAAGATGTGCATTAGGCCTAAAACAAAAATGCATGAAACAAGAGACCAGGAGATTAAAACAGACATTAAAACAAAGTCTAATGATGAATGATGTTTTGTGTGTCAAATATTTAGGGATTGAATGGTAGCCTATCATAACAAATTATGATAACATATTCAAAATAGGCTACATTTATTTTACAACATATTGTGTCATATATTTTTTCCAGCTGTTTTATTTATTAAAATGTAGCCTATAATATATTATTGTTTACTTATATTATAACTTTTTATTATCATTAGGCCTATGTAATGTGACCAATTTATGGGACCATCGTAATTTCGCAAATTGGCACTCTTCGTTCATTCTCACAATTTATTGCGAACGCCGTAATAGATTTAATGTAATTTTGCTGGGCAAATATAGCCCCATTATCTTAAATTTGAGGGTATTTTATTCCTTTTGGTGGAATTTTTGATACAACCCCCCGTTAATATCCGACCCTGATATACATTCAGTGGCACATGATGCTCAAAAACACGTTTACCACAAACTGACTGCATTTAAAAAAACAAAAACGATTAATAAAACTTATAAAAGCTTATAAATACATTTCTTTCTTTCTTTCTTTCTCTTTTTTTTTTAACAACACCGGATGTGCCACTAAACATAGCGGCACACCAGTGGCTTAATACCGCCTCTCAAAATAAAATAAAATATGGAATAATAAAGTAAAATAAACAATATTTCACTAATGCCATTTAGTTGCGGGATAAAAAGTGCCACGCAGCAGGTTGAGGGACACCACGTGACCAATGGGCTCTCTTAAAAGCGCAAGTGCTGGAAAGATCCTGTAATCACTCACCGACCGACCGAAGCATCCTGGTGAGTTCATTACTGTGAATATGTATTCCTTCGACTAACCTGAATAGTTAATCAACGGAATGTTGCATTGTTTTTAATGCAGTTTAACGTTACTTAACGAGACGGCCACGGACAGCGGGACAATGTGTGACTTGGGTTAGGGTTACTTTAATACTTTTGGGGGTTTAAAAGCGTAAGGACTGGTAAATGAATAAATAAAAACAATAACTAAAAAAATTTACAAATATATAACTACTTGCTTTAGTCGACATCTTTGCATAAAGACAATTTTATCATATTAAATAAATAGAATAAACCACACAGACAATTATTAGTCTACCTCAAAACAGTGTTATGTTTACAGAAGGCATTTGTAAAACATTCATTTACTTGTATGACACAAGTTGTTTCATAAGGTCTGACAGATTGGGAAAGGAGATTAGCAGCAGCAGGTTTATGGCACAGATCTCTTCATTTGGCATGAAGCCCGACTGTTAAGAGGTATATTTGCACCACTGACATAAAACTATATTAATCATGAACATAAATATTTGTCTGTCTTTAGCTGATTAGGATGGAGGTGACATTGCGCATACTGTATTTCTCATGCCGCACAGGTGAGTTTATGTTTAGATGTGATGCAGCAGTCTGAGAATATCTGATGTTGTAGTTATTGCTCGTACTGAAGCAAAATTGTTTTATTTCATTAAGGCACTTTCGCAGCTAGACTTGGACCTGTCCATCCCTTCAGCTTTACCGTCCACAGGGGAGGCTACAGTAAGATCATACACACATAGACCTGCATTCTCACACCCTACACAATGTCCTACAATGTCCTTCTCTCTGACTCTCTATAGAAAATGTGAATGCTGAGGAGTTGCCTATGGACATGAAGTCCATCACAGACCGTGCAGCACAAACACTGCTGTGGACCGAACTGTTCAGAGGTGTCTGCTTGTTTACATCTTTTTCTGCCTGTATTTATGGTACTTTTTTTTTGCATTTGGACCAACATGCTGAGGCTTTGCAATATATAAATTTGTGTTGTTCGAATACATAATAATGATCATAATAAATTGTTGTTGTTGTTGTTGTTATTATTATCCTCATTATAAAAATAATAAGTATTATTATTCATGTCAAAACCTGCCATACAGAGACAGAATATAATGATAATAATAATAATTATTATTATTCTGTAATCATACTTATTCTTATTTTATTATGTAATTATATTATTAATTTTATTATTATTATTATGTTATGTTCTGTGTCTTTTGCATGTTTAGGTATTATTAATAATACTAATAATAATTATTATTATTATTCTGTGATCATACTTATTCTTATTTTATTCTGTAATTATATTATTAATTTTATTATTATTATTATGTTATGTTCTGTGTCTTTTGCATGTTTAGGTATTATTAATAATACTAATAATAATTATTATTATTATTCTGTGATCATACTTATTCTTATTTTATTCTGTAATTATATTATTAATTTTATTATTATTATTATGTTATGTTCTGTGTCTTTTGCATGTTTAGGTATTAATAATAATAATAATAAATATTGTTTTTCTATTATTATCATTATTATTATATTATGTATCTGTTGCAGGTTTAGCCATTAATAATAATAATTATTAAACTAATGATAGTAAGATAATAATAATACAAACAAAAAATAACAAGTCCTGCTCAGATATATATATATATATATATATATATATATATATATATATAAAACGGTGTTATTTTATTATCAATGAGATACTATTATAGTTTTTATCTTCAACTTTTTACATTTTGTTGTTTTGAATTCTTGTTTTTTTTTTTATGTCTATATAATATTTATTTCAGTTTTAGTTATTTTAATACATCAGTTCAAACTAAATGAAAATAATACGTGTATTCTTGGCAACTACTGTAGCTGAAATAAAAATGATTTATTTTAACTCTTTAGTTTCATATTTTATTTTATTTCAGTTAAAGTCTATTTGATCTCAAGTAACAAACGTTTTTTATGGTTTCAGTTTTAGTTAGTTCAGTGATTAGCTCTGCAGGATGTGTGTCAGCAGTTCTTTTGTCTCCTGCAGGCCATCACTATAGAAGCAGTGACCCGTGCAGATGGCAGCAGAAGAACAACCCGTTATGACATTGACATGACCAAATGCATCTACTGTGGATTCTGCCAGGAGGCCTGTCCTGTGGATGCAATCGTAGAGGTACACACATGCATTACACTGAGACATAAGATACAAATAGTTGTACTACACATAGATTGAGTAGATATAGCTGATGTAACACATCACAGAGAAGACATTTAGTCCAAAACAGCTGAAGTTATACACTGGTTCCACTGATAATGTAATCATTTCCCCCTCTCTCTGTGCCAGGGCCCTAATTTTGAATATGCCACTGAGACTCATGAAGAGCTGCTGTATAATAAGGAGAAACTGTTGAATAATGGAGATCGATGGGAGGCTGAGATTGCTGCTAACATTCAGACAGATTACCTGTACAGATGAACCATGAAAGCTCAGACAACATCCTGATAACAGCAAAAAACAACAGCAAATCAATCGAAAACATCATTTCAGAAGCTGCCTGAATCATATAGTGAAAATGGCACTTTGTATAGAACCATAAAAAGAGTTAATATATTTGCTGTCTAAACGCACAAAGCAAGCGCAACACACAATGTAATGTGCAATGAATGTTTATATATCTGTATTACATAAAGCATTCAAACATAGTAGGTTATACTCCGGGGCACATATTACGCACAATTATATATGAAATGTTCACAGCGAATTCACATATTTATTTCTTATCTGATAAAGTGATTTAATGACAAAATAAAATATGGTTTACTTCTTTAATGTGATGTTAATAAATGTTGATAATTTAACTGTTTAGATTACAAATATTATTATTGGCTATGTTTACTTAGGCCTACATTATTGTGTAAATGTGAAATATGTATTGTACATCCAATAATATTTTTAACATTTTATGTATATATTATATGAAATTGTTAATTATATATTATTTCATGTAGTCGAATATAATAATTTGAACACAGAAATCTGTTATTTAAAGCAGTGCATTCAAACATAATAGGTTATTCCCAGAGCACATATTATGCACAGTTGTATGTGAATATTAGAATTAGCATATTTGTTTATTCTCTGATAAAGTGACTTAATGATATAAATAAAACAATTAACAAATTATGGTGTATTTCTTGTCTTAACATAATGATAATAATTAACTGTAATGATAACTCGCATTGTATATTCCATAATATAATGTATTATACATAAGAGCACCTTATGTATTTCATATTTTATTCTATTTCTAGAACTTATTCCAATTCTCAGGCTACAGTCCACCATATGTAGCCTACTTGTATCTTTTGTCTCACAGTTCCTGTTTGTTCCCAAAACAATAGTGCATTGCAGAAATTAAATATTTATTATGTGCGAGTGTCATATATTTGTTTACCCAGTGATTGAGGTGTATTAAATCAATCAGCAAAGTGTATTAAACATTAGGCTACATTACATCAAGGTTTCCCAAACTGGGTTTGTGAAGAAACTGCAGGGGGTTTATGAGTTCAATGAAAATCTAATAATTAATTAATTCCTAAAAATGTTCAATTAAAATAAATAATTCTAAAATGAATCAAAATCAAAACTTCATATTTTATTTGTTTACCTGCATGCATGTGACCATAATCAATGTCAGAGAACCATGAACATGCAAATGTGATACTTCATTATTAAAATATTTATTTTAAAATCTCGGGGACTTCAAATAAAAATACTGTATACTAGGTGAAAGAGGATCAGATGCCAAAAAAGTTGGTGAATTTGTGCATTTTAATGTGTTTGATCAATAAAGTAATACATGGCAAAATAACCGACTGAGTGATAATTCAACTAAAAATGAATGTGTTCATCAGCAGTTGATGCAATGTTGAAACACTTCTTAAACCTGTAATGATTTTTTGTAAATCCAGTGGTCAAATGCAATGTAGCCACTAATGACTGATCTCTGTGTGAATGTCCACTAAACTGGAAGACTTTGTGAGTGTATATGAGCAGTAGGCTATTTTAGAAAGGAAAACTTAAAGGGGTCATATGATGTGATTTCAATTGTTCCTTTCTCTTTGGAGTGTTACAAGCTCTTGGTGCATAAAGATGAAAAAGAGGAATTTGGGATAAATTATGAATAAATTATTTCAGTTGTGTAAATAATATGTAATCATGTAATCAATAAAAAAGTAGGCTAACAGTAGTCTGATTACGAGTAGGCCTATTTTAAAAATATGAGTACTTAATTTTTGGATTCTGATTACGCAATCCACATGTAGCCTACATACAGGTGCATCTCAATAAATTAGAATGTCATGGAAAAGTTCATTTATTTCAGTAATTCAAAGCCAAAATCATCACAATTAAAAGAACCAAAGACTTAAACTACTTCAGTCTGTGTGCATTGAATTTATTTAATACACGAGTTTCACAATTTGAGTTGAATTACAGAAATAAATGAACTTTTCCATGACATTCTAATTTATTGAGATGCACCTGTAGTATGCATAATATGTAAAGGCAGTGAGCATTGGAGTTGATCGCGCGCTGTGACACCAGAGGGCGCGATCGTCGCGCGGCGCCGCTGCGTCACGTGGTTGGGCGGAAGCGTTTATGTGAGCCATGCTGAATCCCGCGCGGACGCAGCCATTTGCTCTCTTCCTCGATCGCTTCAGCACCGGTGAGTACGGGACGCCGCCGCTCCGCGCGACGCGAGCGCCTTTCACAAAGACGCCCTGTTTTCCGCCGAACACAAAACACGCCCGAAAGCCCTTGTTAATTACTGAAGTTGTCTTAAGTCGCTCGGAGCGCTTTTATTCGCAGCTGATGTGGAGTTATGAGTGTTTGCTCACGGCTCGTCTCTGTCGCAGCGCGCGATGCTGGGGGAACAACGCTCGCTTTGTTCGTCTCTTTGAGAATTTCACTCGGTTTCCTTCATTTTCGCACTCTTAAATGCGTCATGTATTGATTTGAGGCCTGTTTGAGGCCTTTATAAGCGGCTCCAGAAGCAGCGGCCTCGTGTGTTGGCGCGCATCCTTTTATTTAGACGCGGGAGTTGTTCGTTGGTGAACACAGTCGTTTGTTTTGAGTTTCATATGCTGTTTGACTTTTAATATGAGTGAGAAAGTCGTGTTGTTGTGGAGTTTTGTGTAATTGTGGGTGTATTTTGTGACTGGTGCGGCCTGTGTGAGCTGTGACTAACTGTGTCCCGCCATCTCTCCCGCAGAGTGACTGCAGCACAAAGACCAACACAGCAATGGCAGAGAACGAGCCACAAGTTCAGTTCAAGGTAACCAAACTAAACCTTTAAAGTGACGACAGGCTGGAGTAACGAGTTAAAGAGTCTGTTTACATGTTGGCGCTATGAATTGCTAAACGGTTTGGAAGTGAATTAGCAGATTTGTACGCGATAATCAACGCTAAGATAAGAGACTGATAATATAGGAGAATTTTTTTCGTGTAATTTCAGTTCTGCTGTGTAATTTACTGTGTTTTACACATTTAAGTAGTCCGTTGTCACAAATTACATACTTTCTCTCTCTAAAAAACTTGCCGTTTTTGTTCTTGCTAATAATGTGACTGAAAATTACGCCTGCCAAAGTAACAATTTTATTGATTTTACTGTAAGGCAATTATGGTGCTGAGAGGAATTATAAACAAAATACATAAAGCAACCATTTAATACTTTTGAAACAATATTTTATAATGAATCAGGTGCTCATTCAAGATGGGTCTGTTAACTCGAATGTCCCCACTGACATAATTACATGTAATATGAAAATGATATATGCAACAGCGTATTGATAATTCACAGCCTCAACCCGTGTTTTTTTTTTTAAACAAATACTGTTCTTTATAGAAGACTAATCCAATTAAAACAAGCAAAAACTATGCTGTGCATGATTAAGACTGCCTGGTAAGGAGATTATGCAAAATAAGACCGTAATTATCACAGAAATATCCATAGAAAACCTGCTATTGGCACAGTTTTTCCAGTTATCTGCCAGTTACACATAATCACACCTCTGAAATTATATTACATTTATAACAAACCAAGTTATAATATAATTGTGTTTGTGACTTCTCACCAGCCATTTAATAATGTTTACATGAAATCAAGACGGTGGAAATTAATTTATCCAACTTTGCATAAAATATCAACCCTTCAAATTTGTAAACAAATTCTGATCATGAATGACAGATGGGATTATATGGGTTACCTTATGGCCTTAATTTAAATATTTGTTAAGGATTTAAGTACCAGTATTCTGTGTAGTTTTACAACGAATCTCACAAAAGAGCATTTAATTATTAAAGCCGTAAATTCTTATTTGAAATGGATACAGTGTAGTATTTCCTTACTGCTGTGGCTTTATGTGACATTAACTACTGTAAAACCGGTCGTTTGGGAACAATGTTGGTCACTCATGCAAACTGTCTTTCTCGTCCACAGCTGGTTCTGGTAGGAGATGGAGGTACGGGGAAAACCACCTTTGTGAAGAGACACTTGACTGGGGAGTTTGAAAAGAAATATGTTGGTAAGTTTTGCATCACATGGCATCTCGACGCAACTCTTCTGGAGGAATGTGTGCTTTGGTGCGACAGTCACAGCAATGGGCGGCTTTTAAATTTCTCTCTGTCCTCTTAGCCACGCTTGGAGTTGAGGTACATCCCCTGGTCTTCCACACTAACAGAGGAGCCATCAAATATAATGTATGGGACACAGCCGGACAAGAGAAGTTCGGAGGCCTGAGAGATGGATATTATATCCAGGGTATGCAGCTTTTATCATATATACACTATACACCTTTACTGTCCAGCAGTGGTTTAACATGTGCATCTGTCTCATTACAGCTCAGTGTGCAATCATCATGTTTGATGTAACTTCTCGAGTGACCTATAAAAATGTGCCCAACTGGCATCGTGACTTGGTGCGTGTGTGCGAGAACATTCCCATAGTGCTGTGCGGTAACAAAGTGGACATCAAGGACAGGAAGGTCAAAGCAAAGAGCATTGTGTTCCATCGTAAGAAGAATCTACAGGTACGGAGCACCTCTTCGACTCACTCATGAAATGCACCGTCTGTTTTCGAAATGCTTGTTATAGAGCTTATTGTGAATAATTCACGCATGCTTGTTTCATTTTCAAAACTGCTTTGAGCTCGTAATGTTTAATTGTCATAACTGGATCTTCCGGTAAATCGTTTTTGTTTATCTGCCTCCACTTTTATCAAATCAACAACCAATTCATAAAACCCAGTCCCCGCCCTATTTTTAATAATCCATTAAACGGACTCAGAATTAGCTTTATTGCCAGGTGTTTTTACACATACGAGGAATTTGTTTTAGTGACAGAAGCTCCACGGTGCAACAGAACGACACGGATAATAAAAAGAATAATATACAAAATAGCAAAAACACAAAACATGAATGTATGGTACAATATGGAAATAATCTATCACTACTTCCAATTCAATGCAACTTCAAGTTCTCAGCTTGTAGACAATAAGTGCATTAGTAGAGACTGAATGTCAGGCTGATATTGACTGTAAATGTAAGGCTAAATCGACATATCCTTCTCTCTTCCTCAGTACTATGACATCTCTGCCAAGAGTAATTATAACTTTGAGAAGCCCTTCCTGTGGCTCGCACGGAAGCTGATCGGTGACCCTAATCTGGAGTTTGTTGAGATGCCTGCCCTTGCACCACCTGAAATTGCTATGGATCCATCACTTGCTGCACAGTATGAGCACGACTTGAAAGTAAGTGCATCATGGAGAATGTACCTGCTGCTGCTCCCAAATGTGTTCCCGTTTCATCCGTGCTGATCTGTAATTGTCGTTTCTCTTCTAGGTGGCATCAGAAACAGCTCTCCCAGATGAAGATGACGACCTTTAACCTGTTAGCCTCTGACCTCCTTATGGCAATGTCACTGGGATTTCCTGGTGACGGTTCCTCCCCCTGCCCCTTTTACTGTAAAACCCCAGCGCAGAATATTTTTATTTTTCAATTTTTGGTTTGTTTTGTGTTTTGAATTTGAGTCAATCGTGTGGTTCATTTCTTTGTAGACATGCTAACGGTTTCCACCAGACACACACATGCGGACATGCCTACACTGACACTCACTCACTCAAAGGTGTGAGAGCAGGTCGAGTGTCCCAGTGCTTACTTCTCTATGTAAGGCTCTAAGCACTTGGAATAAAAACATTCTCAATATGATAATCCTTGCTTGGTCTTTTTTTTTTAGCAAAATAACTGTCGGAGTGAACATTTTAAATTGTGGTGGTGGGCTGCTTGTGAAACAGGACTGATAATTTCCCTTTTTCCATTTAGTTGTTTACATGTAAAGCATTTTGCTGGAAGTTTCTTTTGCATTTGCTCAGACAAAGAAGCATAGTATTGCTCTGGTCTAAAATGTGAAGTTGCTAGTCATTGATTGTGATATTTAAATACTGTGGGTATTTTTTTGTTGTGCAAATTGCTGTCGAGTATAACAACAATCCACGGTGTCCATGAGAATAGAACAGCATGTACCTAGTTTAATGTATAATGTGGTATTATATAAATATGGGTGAGGTGTCTTACATAAACTGACTGTTCAGTGCACGGCAAAATCTCATTGTTCATACTGAGGAGTCAAACCTTTTTACTTTTTCTATATGTTTGAGGAGTTACTAGGATGTAAATCAATGCATGAACATGAAATGGGCACTAAGTATAGGAAAGTTGGTTAAAGTCACTTTTTAAAAATAGTATACAATTTTATAAAAAGGTTCCTAACATTGTGAAAATGTAATACATATTAAATGAAGCATCACAGTCAAGTAGACAAGAAAACAATAGGCAACAGCATGTAAATGGGGGAAAATTGTTACAAATATTTTTGTAAAATTTTTTTGCATGGCATTTACTAATGTTAAAGTAATATCAGATATGGACTTGTAATGTTGGGGGTTAGTATATATGTGTTTGTTCTGATTATTTTGTATTTGGCACATGCAAATATTGTCACATTCTATACTTGCATAATAATAACGTTAAAATTATGAAGTTGAATTTAAGTGGTTGCATACAGTTAAGTCCTCGGAGATGCCACAGGCCGAAATCCATTTAGACATGTTTAAATATATTTAAATTTTCACATTATAAGGGAAAATACTTTGTATTTTTAAGTGATTTAAATTATTTATCGTGGAATTTGTGTATCCCATGATGAACATTCAGCATAGAGCCAAGACTTCAGTATCGGTTATAAAAACTGTTATAAGCACTTTTATATTTATGCATTATATTTACGTTAATGATTTTTATTAAAAATAGTAGTATAGTATCAAAAGCTGCCTTAATCTCTATTGGCTGACTTTACAAAATGTGACCATAGTTTCTTGTCAAAATACAATAGTCCAATAATCAGTTACTACTGTAAAGTAATATGCGGCTCTCCTTCAAACAATGTAAGCAGTCTGTCGTTTCGTTTTTGATGACACTGGTGTAATAAAACAGTCAGTGGACTGCACGTTTTCGTAATAATGACTCAGCGCAGTTCCTTCGTACTGCGCCATAATACAATGGTACCAGCGGAGGGCAGAAGATAGTCATTTATCTCACTCGTGAGAGCTACGGCTTCACAAACTTCAGAAGGAAGGGTTTAGTGATCACAGACAGCCATGACGCTTCCTTATCCGCTTAGTGTTGACAGAGCAGAGAGGGTTAATGAATGCCAGCTCTCGCGCTTCATGTGTGGTGAAGTGGCCTATACTCATTGATCTTTAACTCCGTCCGCCGTAAGTGTGTGAGAGAAAAAAACATTATATTGTGTTTTTTTTAAAGACAAGAATAATTAGTAGAAACTAAATAATAAGTGTTAGTATAATGAATACCTACCATAAATATTAATTAGTAATGCAATAGTTTCTGTTATTTAAATGATGATTAGCTATTACGGGCAAATTGGGTATAAAAAAATATATATTTATTTTATTATTTATTTATTTATTTTACATTTACAGTAAATGGTCAATGAAAAGCACTGTCAACTTTCTGGAAATGCAATAAATATTCAATGAAACATCAAAATGAATCAGACAAAGAAATGTATTAAAACAGAATTGGCAACATTGCACAAAATATGTGAGAAAATTATGTTATGTAGGCTAATTAAAATTAGTTCATTATCACAGATATTTTCATTAAAATTAAGTTTAAATATTTATTTTAATATATGCATTTAATAATTATGGGTTTTTTTATTATTATAACAGTTAGATATAGCCAATAAAGTGTCATTTAAACTGAAAAAAAAATCATAAAATTCATTTCAACTCCTTTTTTCAAATTCAATTTTATTTATTTATTTTTATTTTAAATATCTTTAATTTCCCTATTGTGGGGGAATTACAGATATTTGATATATTTATAGCCTAATCACTTCCTTTTCGTGCTAGGTTGATTTTATATTATTTTATATATTTATATTTGATTTTTCAAAAAGGCCATGCAATAAAACTGAAACGGATTATAGTCAATATCGGAATATCTATTTAATCAGTAAAGCTTGACCAGACCACCGGTCTTTAGTATGTAATGTATTGCTATCAGCAAATAGCACATTTACTTGAAAATAAAAAAAATGGCACATTGAAACAGTTTCAGGAATAAATGTGGATTGAGTGCACACACCTAGGTGTCCGCAGAGAGAGAGAGAGAGAGAGAGAGAGAGAGAGAGAGAGAGAGAGAGAGAGAGAGAGAGAGAGATTATAACGACAACAGAGAAGGAGAGGGAGGAGGACAGATTAAGCAGACTGAACACAACTGTTGTTTTAATCCTCTGAGCGGATAGATTTAGAGGAAAAAACTCCTGGTTTGGAGAAGAGCAGCCATATTGCATGGAGCTTTGGTGCCATAACAATACGAGGACTTCAGGAGGACTCTGACTCTCTCCTATTTATTATTTCTTTATTTTATTTTTAGACAGTGTTAACCAATAGATTGAAAGATGAAGGACCGACTGGAGCAACTAAAGGCGGTAAGTGTCTGCTTCTATTTCTTGTTCAGTAAACGCGACGGAGGCGAGCTCTTATTCACACAAGTGTATGGGAATGACATTATATACGCAATGGAGTTCAACTCAAACCTCCTCTTCAGATTCAGTGCTGTTAGACTGTGATTATAGTAAGAAGAAGGAACATTTAGTAACTTTTTGTGGCTGTTGATCCAAAGAGAAATGATCTAAAAGTTGAAAAGCGTCTAAAATGGAGTCTGTGTGGATGAGTGTCCAACAAGTGCTCACTAAAGGCAGCATAAGTCATATTAGAAGTGGTGTAAGGAGTGAATAGAGGAGAGTAGACAGTGCTGGACAGCTGATGTGGTCACTTGACTCATGGAGGGGGTCACGGGCCTCTGGAGAGATGGGGGATGGGGGTGAGAGAGATGGGGATGATCTTAAAATGCTTATTGAAAAATAAACAAATAACAATAGACAGAGTTTGCCATCCATTCCGTTGCCACACTAACCAAAAACAAAATGTAAAAAAATAAATAAATAAAAATAAATTAAATTACATAAATAAACCAACCATAGTTTAGTTTTTCTGCTTTTTGGGCATTTACCACGATGTTCGGACATGTTTTTTGTTGTTGTTGTTGTTGCACAAATTCCATGTTTTTTTATGTATATGCCCCATAGTACTAACATTTTATTTATATGTACCATGTTTTTCAAACATATAATCCTGTACTACCATGTTTTATGTAGAGTATAATGTACCATGGTACTACTATGGTACTATGTTCTTTGTTTTTCAGATATATGCCCTAATGCTACCATGTTTTTGTATACTATGCTGCTAAGCAAAACTACCATGGTTTTTGGCCATGTATCATGATGGTATTGGCAAGGTTTTTTTTTTTTTTTGACTTATAACCCAATAGCCTACTACCACATTTGGGGCATGTATCATGGTGCTGCATATGGCTTTTGATATGTAACATGTTTTCAAGCATAAAACCCAAAACTAGCACATTTGTGGGCATGTGTCATGGTAATACCATGTTTTTTTGATTATGTACCATGTTTTTCAGACATATAACATTATACTACCATTTTTTTTATTATGTACCATGTTTTTCTGACGTATAACCCAATACAACCACATTTTGGGGCATGGATCATGGTACTGCTATGTTTTTTGATATGTACCATGTTTTCAGGCATAAAACCCAAAACTAACACATTTGAGGGCATGCCATGTATCATGATACTACCATGTTTTTTTTATTATGTACCATGTTTTTTAGATTATAACCCAATGCTACATGTATCATTATGGTACTACCATGGTTTTTGATATATACAGTGTTTTTAGACATGTAACTCAATACTACCTTGGCATTTGGGCATGCTTTTAACCTGCACACTGAATCCTGTCTTGGTGTGTCATATTTTCAGACATGTACCATGTTACTACCATGTTTTTTCTGGGCATATATCATTTTTTTTGGGCATGTATTATTTCAGTATGATGGTATTTTTTTCAGGCAAACTGAAGTGTGCACTAAATTTTGTGATACATGAATATGGTATATCAAAGTGCTATGGTATTACCACCTGATGACATTACTGTAGAGTGTATGATATGATACTAGAGTACTGTTGGCAGGGATTGGTAGGGCTGAGTTTATTCAGATGTTTTGGAGAGGGTGTCAGATCTTATGGGCAGGGTCAGAGGTGAGGATTTGTTTCTGTGGATTTGTCTCTGCCTCAGTCAAATATTTCCTTTGTTTACTTTGTTACCTGAAGCTGCCGAGCAGGCAAGAGGAACTTGTGCATGTGTGTTTATGGCCGAACCTTATTTACATTAGTCATAGTTGTGTTTCCGTGCTGTTTTGCATACAGAAAATCTCACTCAGTTTTTTTTTTTTGTACGGTCCTTTTAATGGTTTAATCTTTAAACGTTTATTTGTTAAGGTATGAAAATATCAGATTTTTTTTTACCAGTTTTATAGTCCACCAGGGCAAAACCTTAAGTCCAGTCACTTTAATAGCACAAGTTGCATGATTTGATCATTCAGCAGGCCTGGAAGTTACTTAATTATTATTAATTAATTAGTTACTAGTATTATGAAGCTTAATACTAATTACACAGTAAAGTGCTTTTTGTAGGTTTAGGTGTTTGTTCAAATCTTTAACCTTAACTATGAGTAATAGTATTAGCGATACTTGTCTTAGCAAACAGCACTAAAATCAGTTGCTTGGGGGCATGTGTGCGTGTGACCCTCTGTGCTGTAGGAAATCCTGCTGAGAGTAAAAGATCTTCTGCTCTAACCTCCCAATACCTGGGTTTTTCTGTCTGTGTCTGCCTGTAATGTTTAACTTGGTGTGGCCGCACTGTTCTCCTCTTCTTTGTGTGTATATAAGAGTGTTCAGTATACACACACACACACACACACTGGTGCTCTTCTTGGAGCACTAAAGGAACTGTGGGACATTAAACAGCTGAACACTGTGTGAGAGTGAATTTGTTTTTGTGTCCTTCCGGGATCTCCAATAGCCCTTCTTCTGTAAGGTTAGCAGGATGATGAGTGAAAAACACACTGTATCGCACATTTATAGACTTTACTCTTAAGGCACACTGTTAACTTGAACTCACTATACTTTAATCTAGTAAAACGCTTTCTCTCTCTCTCTCTCTCTCTCTCTCTCTCTCATTTTCCCTCAGCAGAAAACCCGTTGGTTTGGCAACACATTGTTGATACTACAAATAAACTTGAAAAGAGAGCTGATGTCTTTGTCAGCAGGATGGGTAAAATTACATTTTGTCACAGGAACAGTTCAGCTGAAATTCTTTAGTACAATCTCAGTAAGTGCTTGTTTTCATAATATTTCATTATGTTAGACCTTAGTTGATGGTCTTTTACAAAAATGTACTATGTTAAGTAACCAGTTGCCACCAAATTAGCCCTACACCTGACATGCATGGAAAAAATACATTAAAAACATTTATTTAATTATATCAAAACAAGGGAATGAATTAGGCTATTGATTTGTGGCCATAATTTAACTAAAACGTGGGAACTAATTCATAAAACGAGGGAACAAATTCTTAATTTGTGGCTGTGTTTTAACTAAAACAATGGAACTAATTAATAAAACGATGGAACGAATTCATAATTTGTGGCCAGAATAAATATACATTTGTCCTACGGGCTCTGTAGGTATAGAAAAAATATTGCTTGGGTCAAGGATTCATACGTCACCCTGCAACATTCATGTTATCAGCATAAATATAACAATTAATTTAATGTTATTGCCAATAGTAAAGGGCTCATGAAATGCATCTGTAAAATTATTTCATGTTTCCTGAGGTGTGTTTATAATCTTAGTTTATTTTTTCATCAAAAACAGTCACATTTAGATATTAATGGTAATTTTCTACCCTGATTTCATTGCATGTTTTCTGTGAGACGCCAATCTAAACGGCCGCTGCTATGATTGGCTAACATCTTTGCATATGAAATGAACATTACATGTGGAGCTCTCTAGAAAACATTTACTGTGTTTTCCTGCAACAGCTGCAAAGATGAACTGATTGTGAGAAGTGTTGATTACAGCATTATATTTAGAACGACTCCTGTTGCTTCAATGTAGCCGAACTCAATATCGACACACAAATATCACAATGATCTCCTTATTGCAACACAATTTCTGCAGTCTCATGCATACGTTCATCATAACTAACACAGTGAGAACTCAATGTAAATAACAGACTGGTTGAGCAGTGTAAACTGTGTCATTGATCGTTGTCTTTGTGAAAATGCAGAAATCAGATGATCTTGAATTGTAACTATAATCATTTAGTTACTGAGAGAAAAATTTGTAATTAAATTAGTCACGTATGAAAATGTTAACGATTACAAAGGGGATACATCTGAATTTTTTCACACACACTCATACAGATTTAATTGACTTCTTTCATAAATTGCAGTGACTGCTCTAAAATATGAGACACCAATATTTCAGGAGTTTAGTACACAGAATAGGACATGTTTATTCAATAACTGTTTTATTTCCTATTTGAGTTTATGTATATGCTTTATTTTTTAAGATTAACTATTTCTTCCAAGCCGGCGCGTTTCCATTACAGATTTGCGCAAAACTTTGGCGACATTTTATAAATGTCGATAAAAAAGTATTGCGAAATGACGGCGTTTCCAAATGTTATGCGACTAAAACGTAACCTTTTGCCTCTCGCGATAAGTCGTGGCAACGGATTTTGGTGGGATTTTGGCTATATTTATTCAAAGGAGGCGTATGCGTGTATCTTTACAGAATAAACACAAGCATTGACTAGAGTGGCCGCAATCAGCTTCAGTGACCGTATCAGAGCCACACTGCACCGCAGATGTGTGCAGTGTAAATTGTCTAAGCATTAATGGTAGTGACCTGTAGGGAAAGCCCCTTATACTTGAAAGCAGCCACATATGGTGTTTCTTGGAGGTTATAGTACATTGAAGAATGATCATATGACTTTTTACATACGCCATGTGACCTGTAAATGCGAAAAAACGTTTCCATTGCAGTTTTGCGAATTATTCCCTTTTCGCATTGCCTGAAAAACCACCTCATGCAAGCGTAAAAACTTTTTTTGCAATATATGGGCGTTTTTGCGAATTGAAGCCTTTCCATTTAGGCGTATTTTCAATTTGCGCAATTTGAAGGGTAATGGAAACGCGCCT
>NW_015551052.1:146874-151215 GCF_001515605.1 Sinocyclocheilus anshuiensis
GTGTGCAGTGTAAATTGTCTAAGCATTAATGGTAGGAAAGCCCCTTATACTGGAGAGCGGCCACGTATGATGTGTTTCTTGGAGGTTATAGTACATTGAAGAATGATCATATGACTTTTTACATACGCCATGTGACCTGTAAATGCGAAAAAACGTTTCCATTGCAGTTTTGCGAATTATTCCCTTTTCGCATTGCCTGAAAAACCACCTCATGCAAGCGTAAAAACTTTTTTTGCAATATATGGGCGTTTTTGCGACATTGACGCGTTTCCATTAGGCGTATTTTCAATTTGCGCAATTTGAAGGGTAATGGAAACGCGCCTGTTAGATACCAGTTTCCTGTCATAACTATGCAAAGGTTTAATTTCAAAAACAGCATCATAGCTTCTAAACTATTTCTTGTTATGATTTTAAATATTTATTTAACCTCAGAATGATCTCAAAGTAAAAAAGGTGCTAAAGTCTGATTTTGTGGTGGCTGTGCTTTAAAATTAAATGATTATAATCTTAATTCAAGTGATGAAGGATTTTGAAAGTCTGACAGTGATCAGTGTTGATACCGTAAGGTTAACCCTTTTTTGTTTACATGTTTGAAAATGATTAACAGTTGAAAACATTAGAAATTTAGAAAAGTAATCAAATCTAATCAGTTACATTGCTTTAATGAAGTAATTGAAATAGTTACACTTATTACATTTTAAATAGGGTAACTTGTAATCTGTAACCTATTACATTTCCAAAGTAACCTTCCCAACACTGGCCATCTACAATGTCATTCAAAAGTTTGGGGTCAGAAAGAGTTTATGTTTTTGAAAGAAGTCTCTTATGCTCACCAAGGCTGTGTTTATTTAAAAGGGGTCATATGATGCGATTTCAATTTTTCCTTTCTCTTTGGAGTGTTACTCGCGAAATTCGCTGCTTATTTGCATCAAGTTGAAGAATTCTGAACTTTTGTCGCTTGACTCGCATCGCTTGACACGCCCACATTCCGTCGCCAACGGTCACTGTCGCTCGTGTCGCCGGAAGTCACCAGCTCTCCATTGAAAATGAATGGGATTATGTCGCTCTGTCGTTGTGTGTCGCTGGCGGTGTGAACGGGGCTTGCGCCGGGAGAGTCAGACCTCGCGCTCGCGGGGCAGCACTAGCGACATCTTCCAACTGAATCATAGCTAAGGTTTATCCAAAAAAGTCGCTAGGTTTGTCAGTATATATATTCTATGGGAAAAAGCCGCTAAAAGCGTCTGAAAGTTGCTAAATCTAGTGCTGAAGTCGCGCTCGTGTGTGTGAGACGCGGGAGCTGATGGCAGGGGCGGTGGATATTTGTGGCGGTCAATGTGGATATTGTGGACGAGTTCTTCTGTGTCATCACGTTCTACTAGTTCTACAGCTTCAGTTTCGGAACTTTCAGGCTTAGTAACACATACAGCTGTTCCCTCACCACAGTGCAACAGTGAAAAGAGACCCCACCTCAAACGCGTTCCGAACATTATTTAAACGAAACCGGTATTGCGGTATTTTAAAAATTCATATCATAAGAAAAATAAACACCTGTATTCGGTATGAACCGGTATACCGCCCAGCACTACAATTTAATATAACTGTTTTCTATTTGAATGTATTTTAAAATGTAATTTTAAAAATGTAATTTTGTAATATTGTAAAATGTAATTTCTGTGATGGTAAAGCTGAATTTTCAGCATCGTTACTCCAGTCTTCAGTGTGACATGATCCTTCAGAAATCATTCTAATATGCTGATTTGCTGCTCAAGAAACATTTCTGATTATTTCTGAGTTGAAAACAGTTTTTAACAGTACATTTCTTAATATTCATTGATGATGGAAAGTTGAAAAAAAAAACAGCATTAATTTGAAATGTAAATCTTTTATAACATTTATCTTTGTTGTCACTTTTGATAGATTTAATGCATCCTTGCTAAAAAAAGTATTTTATTATATAAATGTTTATTTAAAAAAAACTAAACCTACTGATGCCAAACTTTGGAATAGAAGTTCATGTCTTTTTAAAATTCAATCAAACGACAGATGTATAACATGATATCTCCCATTAATTTCATATTTTTACAGAAGCATATATAACTGTAACTAAATATAACTGGTAATTTGGCAGAAACCGTGGTTACCATGGAATGTTTTTGAAAGTGACATTTGAGCCGTCAGAAATGCTGAATGAGTGCTTAGTGTTCAGGGTTTCACAGTGTGTGTGTGTGTGTGTGTGTGTGTGTGTGTGGCTCCTCTGGTGGAGTGATGGAGCCACAAGTTTGATGACTGCAGAGAAATCCTGGAGTGGTGTCATAAAGAAGGTGTAACTTCACTCGGACTTCAACCCTCGTGTCTTCTGACTTGCATTTGAGTTATAATGCTATCACGCACCAATCTCTGTTCTCTGACAGCGTCAGTGCGTTAAATTGCTGTTATGTCATTTGACAGTAAAGCTATTATTAAGTGTAAAACAGTTCTGGTCTCCACATGCTCTTTATAAAAAGTCACAAGACACACCGTAATGTGCTTGGCATATAAAAGTGCAGTGCAAGACACATTGGCAGTTATTTCATTTCTAAAGTCCACACGAAATCACTATTTATTTACCCTAGTTCATGAATGTACTTCATTATAGTTCAGCCAAGTTTTATATTAAAGCAGACTTTACATGCAATAAAATGTAGATTTGCTAATCCAGCAGTCCTTCTGTTGATTCACGGCAGCTTACAATGTGCCTCGTCAGCAGAACCCTGTAATACCGGATGTTCATGTGACGATCAATGTAAGAACCATGTTCTTAAAGTGCATTTTAATAACAAAACCCATTAACTAAACATAAAATAACCCAAATCTAAAGAGAACTAGACTATAAACTTGTGACTTTACAAGAGGTAAACAATATATTGATGACGAATATGTCATTCATTGATAACATATTCAGTTATTATTAATACAGGTACCATATGCATCAGTGACTGTACAGCGTGACCTGGAAATATCCCTTGTTTTATCCATGTTAGTTTGTCTTTTCACTTTTTGAGTATTTATTTAGGATCCATGCACCATGTTGTGCTTTGCTTCGGGTTGTTTTAATCAGATCATCTGATGTAAGTACAAATTTGGCTTTTTATGCTAAATTCCGTTCATGTTTTAGTAAGCAATAAGCAAAATAATCCAAAAGATCCATTCTTTTTGCATTCCATCTGTGCTACTTTTTACAAATTTTTCTTTATTGGCTACTGGGGAACATTTCAAGTTTTAAGTTGGAAAATAGAGAACACCAGACCTGTCCGTTCTGGTTCATTTTGTTGCGCTTCATTCAGTTGTTTTTGAACACAAGAACGTGTCCTGTATGAACACCCTTGTAGCTGTAGTTGAATGTGTGAATCAGCGTTGTTAATATTAACTAAAACTTTGTTGATTGAAATGAAGCTGAATATTTTTCAAATATAAATATTAGATGAAAACCTTACATTTTAAAAACTAGAATAAAAATTTGAATGTTGCCTAAAATAAGTTTAAGTACTTAAATTACTATAACTAAAATAAAAACAAATTAAAACTAAGTAGAAGTGAAAAAACACTAGATTTATAAAAATGATAAATGCACCTAACAAGATTACTAAAACGGGGGGAAAAAAAAGTTAAAACTTTTTTTAAAAAAAGGGAACGAGCATTGTGTGAGACGCTAAGGGGAAAACTCCTGTTTTACTCTGTGCTGAAGCCTGATTTGTTTACGTTTGGTTAGCTGCACAAACCGATGGTGCTTTAGCCTGCCAGAAAGGGCGGAGCCGACCCTTATATAAGTCGGCTCAGAGCGCCATTCATCAGATCATTCAACTGACAGTCATCGATTCGCGTGTAGCTTATAGCGCGGCAAGTGACACAATGCTCGTTCCCTTATCTCAGGGAACCGAGGTTATGTCAGTAACTGGAGCGTTCCCTTTCGAACGGTCTCTTCCGTTGCGTTAGACGCTAAGGGGGACGCATCCAATCACGCTGCGCTATGAGCAGATACAGGATATCCTGCTCTGCGAGCCCAGTCTCGGAGCACTAATAAGGACCCCTAATAAGGACCCCTGAGAACATGAGCACATTGTGCCTAGGCCTGGGCGATAAAACGGTATCGATATTTATCGACGGTACACCTTCTTCGATATCGATATAAAACATTTTCGATATAGGCACGATATACGCACAATATAGGCACGTGCTATGAGTGACGCAGACAGCACACACAAACACGAAAACATGCTGAAATGAGTGCTGTGCCTGCCTGTGATGAGGAGATTGTGAATAAAGAATGAATATTAGTCGAATTTAAAATAAACATTTGCATTT
>NW_015551052.1:151301-153711 GCF_001515605.1 Sinocyclocheilus anshuiensis
ACATTAAACAGACAGAACTCGCACCTGTAAAGCAGGGACGTCTAAGTTATAGAATCTGGCAAATGTGGACGGCGACGACCAGCCGGATATATCTCACCAATAGCACAGATCTCACCAATAGAAATTCTGCTGGAATTCTCGCAAGTCACCCACTCGCTTAACCGACGCCAAGGCAAGGAGGAGGGCCATTTTAAGCGATAAGGGCCACAAATCAGCTGAACTGAGCGGCTCGAAGGGGGGCCCTCTGAGGGCCCGCAGGACTATAGACAAGTCCCAAGACGGCACAGTCTGAGGGTGAGGAGGATTCATCCTCCATGCACCCTTCAAGAACTTAACGATCAGGTCGTTTCTGTCGATCGATTGGCCAGCTTCGAGAGAATGGTTCGCTGCGATAGCTGCCACATACACTTTGAGCGTGGACAAACGGGTCCAAACTTCTTGCAGAATACCAGTTAAGGAAGACCGACCATTTTAGGCTGTAAAGTCATCTTGCGTCGAGGCACCATACATGAAGGCTCCACAGCTCCGGCCAGGGATGCCAAATCATGCCTTTTGCCTGCAAGAGAAGGTTCCTCCTCAGCGGAATGGGCCACGAGGCTGCTGCTGAGAGCTGCACTAGCTCTGGGAACCAGGCCTGGTTCCTCCAGAGCGGGGCCACTAGGAGGAGAGAGCACTTGGTCAGCCCTGACCCGCCTGTCAACCTGAGGAATCAGGGTGACTGGGGACAAAGCGTACAGGCGAGCACTGGGCCAATCGTGGCCCAGAGCATCTCGCTGTATCAAGAAGTATGTTGAGCAGTGAGAGTTGTCTTCTGAGCCGAAGAGGTCGACCTCTGCCTTCCCGAAGATTGACCAGATTTTTGAACCGTTTGAGGATGTAGCGCCCATTCGCCTGGGGCTACCTTGCCTCTGGACAACGTATATGCACCAAGGTTCAATCTGCCTGGCACATGAACCGCCCTTAACGAGAGGAGTTCTATTTTTGCCCAATAGAGAAGGTGACGAGCCATCCTGTAAAGAGTGTGTGACCTGAGACCGCCTTGGTGATTGATGTAAGCCACCACCGTCATGCTGTCCGACCGGACCAAGACGTGGTGCCCTTTTAAGGCTGAAAGTATCGAGAAGTATCGGCAGTGAGAGTTGTCTTCTGAGGCAAAGAGGTCGACCTCTGCCCTCCTGTAGACTGACCAGATCTTTTGAACCGTTTAAGGGTGTAGCGCCCATTCGCCCGGGGCTACCTTGCCTCTGGACAGCATATCTGCGCCAAGGTTCAATCTGCCCGGCACGCGAACCGCCCTTAATGAGAGAAGTTCTCTCCGTGCCCAAAGGAGGAGGCGACTGTATAGAGTGCGTTACCTGAGACCGCCTTGGTGATTGATGTAGACCACCACCGTCATGCTGTCCGACCGGACCAAGACGTGGTGCCCTTTTAAGGCCGGAAGGAAGGTTTTCAGGGCTAAGAAAACTGCCAACATCTCTAGGCAGTTGATATGCAGGCGTTGCTCCGGGGCTGACCAGGAGCCAAATGCTGGATTGCCCTCCAAAAGGGCGCCCCAACCCGAGTTGGACGCATCCGTTGTGACTACCTTCCTTCTGGAGGTCAGGCCTAATCTCGTTCCTGTTTGGAACAGGCGAGAGGTCGTCCAGGGGGCCACAGCCTTGATACAGCGGTGGTCTACCCTGACAGGAAGCCCCTCAGGCGCCAGGCGTGGGGTGGAACGCGGGCTTTGAGCCAAAACTGAAGGGGCCGGGGCCGCATGAGAAGCAGGCCCAGAGAAACTACAGAGGCAGCGGCCGCCATAAGGCCAAGCAACCTCTGAAAAACCTGAAAAACCTGAGTTGTCACTGGTTTGAGAGACGCCGCCCGCATTTGGGCGGAGTCTAAAATTGTTCCCATTGTTCCCAATCGCTGTCTGGGCAACAGCTGACTCTTGTGCAGGTTGATGATCAACGTGGCTGAGTAACAGTTCTCTGTGAGCAGCCAACTCCTGTTCTGACCTGGCTAGAACCAGCCAATTGTCGAGGTTTCACTTCATGAGTGTGCGCGGCCAGAGAAAGTCCAAAAAGGAAAGACTGTATATTGATAGGCCACTCCCTCGAACACGAATCTCAAGAATGGTCTGGGGGGGCTATGTGGATGTTAAAGTATGCATCTTTCAGATCCACTGTCAAAAACCAGTCCTTGGGGCAAATGTGCGCGAGGATCTGTTTGATAGTTAACATCTTGAACAACCGGCACATAAGCGAGTGGTTCAGACGTCTGCGATCCAGAATGGGTCTGAGCCCGCCATCTCTCTTTGGAACGAGGAAGTAGCGGCTGAAAAAGCCTGACTCGCTGTTCGCTGGGGGCACTATTTCCTCAGTGCCTTTTGCAAGCAACGTCTGCACCTCCTGTCAGAGAACGAGCGCTT
>NW_015551052.1:154753-156472 GCF_001515605.1 Sinocyclocheilus anshuiensis
CGTCGAGGCACCATACATGAAGGCTCCACAGCTCCAGGCCTGGTTCCTCCAGAGCGGGGCCACTAGGAGGAGAGAGCACTTGGTCTCCCTGACCCGCCTGATGACCTGAGGAATCAGGGCGATCGGGGGAAAAGCGTATAGGCGAGCACTGGGCCAGTCGTGGGCCAGAGCATCTCGCTGTATCGAGAAGTATCGGCAGTGAGAGTTGTCTTCTGAGGCAAAGAGGTCGACCTCTGCCCTCCTGTAGACTGACCAGATCTTTTGAACCGTTTAAGGGTGTAGCGCCCATTCGCCCGGGGCTACCTTGCCTCTGGACAGCATGTCTGCGCCAAGGTTCAATCTGCCCAGCACATGAACCACCCTTAACGAGAGGAGTTCTTTCTGTGCCCAAAAAAGGAGGCAACGAGCCATCCTGTAAAGAGTGTGTGACCTGAGACCGCCTTGGTGATTGATGTAAGCCACCACCGTCATGCTGTCCGACCGGACCAAGACGTGGTGCCCTTTTAAGGCCGGAAGGAAGGTTTTCAGGGCTAAGAAAACTGCCAACATCTCTAGGCAGTTGATATGCAGGCGTTGCTCCGGGGCTGACCAGGAGCCAGATGCTGCATCAGGGCTAAGAAAACTGCCAACATCTCTAGGCAGTTGATATGCAGGCGTTGCTCCGGGGCTGACCAGGAGCCAAATGCTGGATTGCCCTCCAAAAGGGCGCCCCAACCCGAGTTGGACGCATCCGTTGTGACTACCTTCCTTCTGGAGGTCAGGCCTAATCTCGTTCCTGTTTGGAACAGGCGAGAGGTCGTCCAGGGGGCCACAGCCTTGATACAGCGGTGGTCTACCCTGACAGGAAGCCCCTCAGGCGCCAGGCGTGGGGTGGAACGCGGGCTTTGAGCCAAAACTGAAGGGGCCGGGGCCGCATGAGAAGCAGGCCCAGAGAAACTACAGAGGCAGCGGCCGCCATAAGGCCAAGCAACCTCTGAAAAACCTTCAGGAGGCGAGTTGTCACTGGTTTGAGAGACGCCGCCCGCATTTGGGCGGAGTCTAAAATTGTTCCCAAAAAGACAGCTCGCTGTCTGGGCAACAGCTGACTCTTGTGCAGGTTGATGATCAACGTGGCTGAGTAACAGTTCTCTGTGAGCAGCCAACTCCTGTTCTGACCTGGCTAGAACCAGCCAATTGTCGAGGTTTCACTTCATGAGTGTGCGCGGCCAGAGAAAGTCCAAAAAGGAAAGACTGTATATTGATAGGCCACTCCCTCGAACACGAATCTCAAGAATGGTCTGGGGGGGCTATGTGGATGTTAAAGTATGCATCTTTCAGATCCACTGTCAAAAACCAGTCCTTGGGGCAAATGTGCGCGAGGATCTGTTTGATAGTTAACATCTTGAACAACCGGCACATAAGCGAGTGGTTCAGACGTCTGCGATCCAGAATGGGTCTGAGCCCGCCATCTCTCTTTGGAACGAGGAAGTAGCGGCTGAAAAAGCCTGACTCGCTGTTCGCTGAGGGCACTATTTCCACAGCACCTTTTGCAAGCAATGTCTGCACTTCTTGTCGGAGAACGAGCACTTCGTTGTCCGGAATAGAACTTTGAATAACGCCTCTGATGTGAGGTGTTAACCTCGCTGAATTGTTTTTAAAACCCAACTGGACACTCCCGGAATGGCTGCCCAAGCCGTGAAACGGAGGGTTTTTTTTTTTTTTTTTCTTATGGGGGGTTGT